>NC_086101.1:73406551-73706551 GCF_963921235.1 Mobula hypostoma | reverse complement strand
AAAATAGTGTAGATTGGAGAGATACTCATGGACTACACTCCTATTGCAGATGGTGCCTGACTTGGTGAATATTCCCAACATTCTACATTCAAGATCCACTTAAAAATTGACAAATCCCTAAATATAAATCCCAAATCTTTTCCTATAAATCCATAAATCACTTCTTCAGCCTTTTGATGTTCTTCGACATATTGTGCAAAATAAAAAATCCTGATTGTGTTCTGGATGACATTTCTAATTCTAAAGCAGAGAGGGCAAACTTGTGACATTTTGTAGATGATACAAGAATGGGTGGCATTGTAGACAGCAGAGAAGGTTACGAAAAATTACAGGGGGTTCCTAATCAGCTAGGTGTGTAGCTGAGAATCGGCAAAAGGCCTGAAGCTGGGATAAATGTGGGGTGTTGCATTTTGGAAGATCAAGCCAGGACAGGACTAAGCCAGTGAATTGCAGGGCCCTGAGGAGTGCTATGGGGTGGATAAGTGCAGATATGTGGTTTGTCGGGGTGATAGGGAGGTGAGGAAGTCAGCGCATTGGGTTTAGGAGTTAGGAAGTTATGTTTAAGTCATAACCCTGTTGTTGGAAAGCTGTTGGACTAGAGGGACTTACTGGGGTGTTGCCTGGGCTTGGGGAGAAGTTTCATAGATTCTGACTTTATTCCTTGGAGCATAGGAAATTGACAGGGAGTCTATCTGAAATGTTGAACTGTTGGGATGGACAATAGTTTTTGATGAACTCTAGATCAAGGTCTCTTTTGGGGCTTTGCTAGTGCTTGCATGCTGGTGGGTGGGGGGATTGGTGCCTTTGCTGTAGCAAGTTGGGGGGAGGGGGAAGGAGAAATGTTGATGTTTTGCTGCTGCTTGTATTTAGAGGGAGGGTCGCTTTGGGGTTCTAACATTTCTATCATTCATTTTTTGGGTTTTTTTCTGTTTTGTGGAAGTCTGCAAAGAATAAGAATTTCAAGTTGTGTACTGTATACACTCTGATAGTAAATGGAACCATTTGAAAGGGATACATAGGACCATGAGTGCATAGACAAGATGAAAGCACATGGTATTTTTCCCTGGGAGGGAGGTGCTAAAACAGGTGGGAGTATGATTAAAAGGCAAGAGATTTAAAAGGAACATCAATGGTAGAGCTTCGTGTAAAGGTATGTGCGGCCAGAAATGGGGGCTGAGATGAGCAGACGAGCAATGTTTAAAAGCCATCCAGTTAAGTACATGGATCAGAGAGGTTTAAGGGTTACGGGTCAAATGAGGGTAGATGGGACGAGCTCGCTGGGCAACACAGTCGACATGGACGAGTTGGGCCAGGGGCCCATCCATGCTGTATGAATTTATGACTCTAAATTACTTTTATTATTCTCTTTAGAAATTACTGGTGAATGAACAGATTATTGGCAATTGCAAACTTCACTAGCAAACTGCAGGGTGTCCCACTCCGTCTGGGCTTGCTATTGGAAATAACTTCGCACACAGATCCAGTGCATGTAGATTTGTTTTTATTGTAGCCAAACTGTACACAGAGGCGCCAAATACTACAGCTGTTAGCTAATAAATGAAGATGAATCTGAACCAGTTTTCTTTTAATTGCCGTGTATTCAACGCAAAATAAGTGCATGACCTGGTCATAATGTGACAGCTCGCTCTGTGGAGCATGCGCTTTTGATAAATTGCGCGGGATTCTGGGAACTGGAATCCATTTCGACATGAAGCTAACAGAGAGCTCACTTTCATTCTAGTCAAACTACCACTAAACTCATCAACAGCCTTTCTGCCCAATGACGTTTACATAACACTAAATAGTTGTCCTCTTTGGTTCAATTATTTAATACATTGATATGTATAATACATTTCAATATCCCCCTCCCCCCAGAATTCTTCTTTCTATAAAAATAACAATTTCATTTTTGTTTAAAAATGGCAGTTTTTTAAACTAATCAACGCAATTTCTCAGTGCAAATAGAAAACGCGAAAAAAAACTCTATAAACAATCATTCGCCAAATACAGGAAGCGAAAGATTTAGCTTCAAGTAACTGCACAGATTTTAAATCCGAGGAATTCACCTGTTTACCGCTTAAGATTTACTTTGCATAGCTCCCAACCGGCACTTATTTAATAAGAAGCGAATGGAACTGCAGAATTTGTGATAAGTGCACCGTTGTACCACGATTTTTCAAGGCATTAAGATATGCAAGTGCGAAATGTGCTTTCAATACATTGTCAGTGCTACACAACTCGAACCTCTGATTGAATGTGACATTGACTGACTACGACAGGGTATTCATGATTGGAGTGATCTTCAACCGCGTTGTTACTGAAGGGCCATTTTAATACAACTGGCCCATCCACAGGTTTCGTTCATTCAGCCCACTCTGAATTCACATACAATCTGTCAACAGTGCGGGGAGGGTTGTAGGGGGAGGGGAGGGGGAGGGGTGGCGGAGAGAGACAGGTGAAGAAGAAGGAAGATAAAAGGGAAGGGCAAAATATGTGTTCCAATGCACTACTGAAGTACAATTGCATCAAAACTGGTCGAATCGATGTTTTCCTTTGAGTTGGTGAAAACTTGTGAAATCATCGCCAGAAAGTTTCAATTGAGACTCGCCCGTCCCGATTGCAGGCACGGTCAGATTAGACAACAGAGACCCCAGTGTTCCCAGATGCCTGCAGTGTAGCAACACACGGAGCAGACGTTATTGAGAGTAGGAGGAGGTGGGATTATAGTTCATTCGCTGAAAAACAAAGATGTGTATTGCAGGTTTCCCCAGAGAGGTATCTCGATCCCCACTCTCCCTCCGAATCAAACTGAGGAGTAATCCACCGGAAGAACACTCTGATTATGCACACCCAGCCTTGTCATAATGTAACACATAAGTTTTCTTTTGCGGTATAAATAATTAAACGTTCGATTATTTTTATTCTGATTCAGGGAAGCGGAATGCCTGTGAAGAAACCTCCGCTTTAACGGCGTCTCTAGCACCACTTAAATACATCACTAATGTGTGTTTTTGCTACTTGCAGGGAGTCGTCATCAGCCTTTGCTCCGCACCAAATCGACAAAAAGGAATGACTTCACTCTGCGGGGTACCGTCGATGTGAGCCGCGTACACAATCTGCAGCCTTTCACCTTCATCTGTAATGGCTGCAAGTCAGGCGGGGACCTTTGAAATCACAGTCAACCCCAAAATGACAAAATTTGGGTGGTTTAATTAAGTCGGCGACCTGGTAAATTCAGCTGGGTGACAGTGGCGCGACAACGAACCCACTCTCTGAGGGGAAATAAAAAGATGGATTTCTCTTTGAAAACTTGCTCCCTTGAAGCCTCTCTCATGCACAGCCACACTCCTCCACGATCATGTTGGGCACGTCCCTCTTCACGATATTATACTCGTCGTCAAAGTAGAGCATGGACATGGTGCTGAGCTTGGTGGGGATACAGCAGGAGTTCATGGAGCCGGGGTTCATGCCACGCATTCTGTACTGGTTCACCACAGCCGTGTGAAAAGACGAGGCGGAACCCGGCGCCCCAGCCATGTACGCCGGACAGCTCCCCTCGCAGTAGTTGCCGTAGTAACCCGTAGGGGCGATGATCCAGTCATTCCAGCCGATTAGTCGGAAATCTATGTAAAATTGCTGTCGGCAGCACAGGTCGGTTCGGCCGTCGCACTCCAGGCCCCGCTTGCGGATCCGGTGCTTGGAGTCCAGAGTGCGAGCCTGGACCACCAGAAAGGGTCGGTGGGATTCGTCGTTGCTGTCCACCAAGGTGGGAGTCACCGACAAGCTCTCGCAGCCCTCGCAGTGAACTTCGAGGTCGTGCCTCCTCTCTCCCCTCTGGAAGTGCGCCTGGATGTGCTCGGTCAAGGGGAATGTGTGCCAACTGCTTCTCTTGAGATCCACCCTCTTTTCAACCGATGCCCTCTTGTTGGAGCTCCCAGCTTCTTGGAAATAGATCTTCACTCTCACTTTGCGTCTGGTGCCCTTTACAGTCTTAGACGGGAGCAGCTTGAAGTAGAGCCACAAATTGGCTTGCTGGACAAAGAGATTCTGGTTCCCTTCGCTTGAGATCAGAAAGTACAGGCGTGATTTGGATGAAGCCAGCTCATCTGCATCGAGAGAATGGAAAATGTTAATCCTTGTATGACTAGCAGTAAATTCGCCTCTGAGTCAGAAATGCGCTCAAGACAATTCCCCTGCCAGTTGCAAGGAACGTGTATTAAGACGCGAGGGCTTTCACAGAACTGTTCACCGTGTCAATGAAAGTGCCTGACTCTAACTTTGTTTGGATGGTAGAGCTGTGCTTTGAGAACTTAACGATCAGATCTACAGAGCACAGCCCAATAAAACCAAGCTGGAGGCATCGCACTTTTTAGTTTACTCTTTTGGGATAGGGACACGTTTGCATGTTCTCAGGATCAGTCCCAATTCATAAACTGAGACGAGTTTGCCGGTCACCCACCTATTGTGGAAGCCATTGTATTAAATGATTGGTTTACACGGACCAACGATATTTCATTGACACTAATGGGAGGAATTTCATTCAATATGCAGCAGTGAGACGCAGGGTTAAAGGCAGATCATTTATAAAATAGCGAAGTACGCGTTTGGCATGTTCAAACACTGGTGTGGAGTTCTAGAGATTTAAACTATATCATTTGGATGGTTTCAACCACTGACTGAATCATTTTCACTTAATGTTGGAACTATGAAAGGTTTCATGCATTTAAAAAGAGACTTTTCCAAACCAATGTGGGTTATCTCCGACCAAAAAATGTATATTGTTGAAGCTAAGGAATCCACTTATTGACATACACACTTTGCAATCGGCAATAAGCACATCTCGGTTAAACCTCAACTCTGCCACTGCACAAACCGATAAATAGAGGGCAGAATCTTCTATAAAGTGGGCATACTTATTGTCTTCCTCTACATTACTAATTTAAAAAGTGCACCCGGTGCTTCACTGACACAACAACCGCCTATTCGATTCTATTCAGCTGAGAAGACACTGTCTATTGCTTCGCGGATACACCAAGTTTTTATGCTCTCTCCTTGCAAGGTATAGGGAAAACTTCACTAGAATTCGGCTTCTAATATGTTTTAAAGTAGCTTATACTCTCAAGGCCCCAGCAAAGCCGACGCAATGACATTTTAATAATATATGAAACCACTTCATCTCACAAGAGTTTGTTTATTCAGAGCACTGTAAACTTTACAAGGTCGTAAACGCAATGTTTGCGCCGCCATTGTGAACTTGTCGGCAGGCTAGGATGTAATTTCTTTCAAAGACCGCTTGGTTGCTGAGGGTAGTTCTGCACTTTGACCTTGTGAAGTTATGCGTGGAGCGTGTGCAGGATACAAACTATGAAACACCTTTCCCAGCAAGACAGAACTTTGTCATCTTCTCCACCAGTTATAAAAGTTATATTGCCCATATTTTAATACATGCTGAAAAAATATTCTTAACTTTAATCTTCAAGCACAGCTCCGCCGAATGTTCTCTCTGAAAGTTTTACTTTAGCATCTGGGGAAAGTAGTGGTATTTTCTCTTCTAGACAGGAATTTCATTCTTAACATCAATTTCAATCTGCCCAGATTTAGTGGGATTTCTAACACGGGTTTGAAAATAATCGTGGTTTGACAGGGGGCGGGAGCGGCGACCAGGCCAACTACCATGCAACCTCTAACCTGAGCGGAATTTTACCTGCAATCGGATGGGTGCATATTAGGGTGCATAAATGTACTAAAACGTTACTTTCTCCAGATTTACCCCTCACATCCCACTCTACCCAGCCCCACCCCCACGCTTCTGCATTCTGCTCTAAACACGTAACTTACACTTCGTGTACAAAGTTCCCCCGGTAATGCCAAGATAGTGTTTAATGGGGACATACTTGCACTTGGGTTTGGTGCTCATCCGCTGTGTTCACGGCTTCGCTCCACATTCCAATAAACAGCTGTGTGTGTGATGCATTTGTCAACTTTTTTTTGTTTGAAGCGATTTTAAATGCTTGCCGAGCACGACGTCAGACCACTTTTTCATGTAATGACCATAAATTAAAGCTTCACGCACGCTACCAATTAATTTGTCATTGACGAAGAAATACTAAGCCACATTTAATTATCTCCAACGGACGTTTTAACTGTAACCCTTTCAACACTTTCCTTAAATTCAACTCCCACACCGCTCGGAATCTTCACTTCTATGTTATGTAAGTATAACGCCTCTCCCCTGTCGTTACATTTGAATCGCAATAAATATTCGTTCTGTGAACAGAATCCAATTAATCATTCATTTAAATTCTTGCATATGCCACCCTTTCTATTGCAGTCCTTTGCATACATTTGGTAGCTCTAGCGGTGGTTAGGAAATGCTACAGCTACGAATCTCACGTCAGTTTGCATTTACCGAGAGTTCAGCCTGAGAAGAGAAGAGAGACGGAGGCTCTAATCTGTGTGCGAAACCTGCTAACCTGCCATTCCCAAACAGGCCCGATCCTCCTGCCGTTTTCCCATCAGTTGGTGATGACCTAATGAACCCCCAGCCATTAGCGCGACGATAGGCGGCTAATGCTAAGTACTGTTCGTGATATGAAGGAGGAGATGGTCTCTTTATTTCTATTTAAATGACGTGAAGGTCAATGTCAGGATGTATTTAGCATGCCGCGAAACTTTCCCTACCTGTTTCAGCAAAGCTGATGATCTCTGAGGTTTGTTCCAGTAGATCCTTCCTGGAGACAGAGGTCGCATGGCCGTCCAGGTTCGGGATCTCCAGTCTGCCGTCCTCTTTCAATTTCCCAGCATGTAACTTCCTCAGAGCCGTGATCATTGCGGCTTTGGGGACAGGGTGCGTGATGTTCGGCCTCTCTTTCATCTGCAGCCGGTTTAAGATATGCCGCTTGACGGCTTCCAAGAAGACAGTGTCCGTCTTGCGGAGCTCCTCGGGCTGCCCGATGCCGCACGTTGTGCAGGAGCTGGCTGTGAAGGGGCCCGAGGTTCCTGCTGCGGGGGACGGAGTAGAACCGGCAGACACCAGGGTCACCAGCAGACAGGCACCGCTCAGACAAAAAAGCCTCATTTTCCTATCGGCTGCAGGCTGCTCACCGGAGACAGGGCAAGAGCGCAGACCCACTCCCCAAAATCACTATCAAATATGGCTTAAAAGTGATCTGGTGTTAGTGCAAACATTGCCAGGGTTCGCTGGATAAGTCTCAATAAGCATTATATAATCAGAAATGGGTCTGCTTTCTACTCGAGATGATTCCAGATCGCATCCGCTCCCTTGCGATGGATTACTTTTGTTTAAGGGAACTAGAGGGCCGCCGGGATACAGAGAAAAAGTAGCATCCACCCTCAGTGGACTAATCTTTATTTCATTTCTGGACGGCGTTGCTTGAAGTTAATCTGGACGGTTTAAAAGCCAATAAAAAGTGATTGACCTGAAAGTACCAACTTTGCAGTACTGATCAAAAATATATGTATGGAGAGAGATCCAACTGGAAAAAAAGATAGAGAGAGAGAAAAAAAACAACCGTGGCTCGCCAGGGCAATTCTCTCGACTTTAAAGCAATAATCCCGCATTGGCAATGAATGGTGGTCTTCCTCGGGCTCCCGTGTTAGTTCAGGGCACTGACAGTGGCGCTGCGTTTATTCCCTGAAAGCGCAATTTAACCGCATTAACGATCCGCTCCCTGGGACGGCTCTGCCGGCAATCACGACATTATGGCACATGCTTGAAACTTTTATATAGCCGGTACGTCACGTGGGAAGTTCCACCTATTAACAGGCTCGGTCCAGAGATGGGCGAGATTAACCGTTTGCTCTTGGATACGTAAACTTCCTGTGAAAATATTGCTAACCGCGCTCTCCCCCCACCCCCACATACACACCCCCCTCAGAAGAAACGAAGACTGTTTTAAAAAGGATTTGCAGAGGGAGAGCGAGAGGATCAGTAGCTACGACAGATTAAGGAGACGGATGGTGTACTGGCGGGTTAGGTCAACATGAAAACAAAACTGATTTGAATTCGAGTATGGTGCTTTTGTTTTCTAAATGTTTTGATGAAGGGTTTTTAAAATTCTGTCCCTGCTCTGGTTATTCTGAGTTACATGAGACGCGATTTTCTTTTAAAAATGTTGGAAAATGCCCACGGATTGAGAGGGTGGGCGATTTCAGGTGGCGTGTGTGTGTGTGTGTGTGTGTGTGTGTGTGTGTGTGTGTGTGTGTGTGTTTGTCTGTGTGTGTCTGTCTGTGTGTGTGTGTGTGTGTGTGTGTGTGAGAGAGAGAGAGAGAGAGAGAGAGAGAGAGAGAGAGAGAGAGAACACCAGATTCTGGCAAATGTTCCGATCCTGTGATACGTGCGGCTAAACCAAACGTAAACAAGCACTGCAAAAGCCTGTCTTTTAGTTCACCGTTCCCAGTGTTCATTCACATCTTTGATCCATCAGAAATAAAGTTTATCGTTCGAAGGGACGATTTGTGTTCGTAAGTAACCAACTTCGTGGCACTGAGTGTTTAGTTTCGGTACTTTAGAGATGCTTCCGAGCGTTCTGCATCCGAGCGATTGTCCCCGGCGGTCAATCAGGGTCAAGTGCGGTTATCTAAATTACAAGTGTTCTTTTGCCTCGGGCTTGACCCCTGCCTTGTAGTGATTTACGCAGCCATAATTGGGCATCCAAGTACATCTCGATTTTATTCACTTAATCCAGGCACTTTTCAGGGTGGGAGGGACATCAGAAGGTATCGGAGGCCGAGACCAGTCAAAAGCGGGTCGCTTTGACCACCGTTCAGGTAAACTGGAAGTATTTGAGGGGAGGCGCCTCTCGATGCAAGATTGCTGGCTTCTCGCTCTTTCTGTCAAGGTTGATTAAAACTGACAGGAATGTGTGCTCAAAAACCCGTTCAATCGGTTCCAATAGCGACAGATTGACGCCGATAATGAACAGTTTATACCTGGAATTTGGCGGCAGCCGGTCAGAAGTGACTTCTCCTGGTGCCGATGCGTGCAAAACTTGAGCGAGAAGTCAGTTTTCCTTCACCCTCGCTTTCATTTAAATCTTTTCTAAATTCTCCGGTGGTATTACAAAGAAGACAGGATCAAACGGGGACACTGCGAATAATTAGGCAGTCACTTGGCGCTGCCTCAATGCTCTTTACCACACAGGGGAAAGTGAAACTCTCCGCTGAAAGGCATGTCACGTCAATACAGCGCCACCCATCATCAAAAATGTGCGAGCGGACAGCTGGAAATTCAGCCGGCGCGGCTTCGGGGCTCGGTGGGGTGAACGGTCCCGAATCGTTAGATGTATATCTATCGTGAAAATGTGTGTGTGTCTGTGTTTGTATCACTGCGCTAAATCATTGTCAAGTTTTCTAAATTGCATTTTAGTTCTGTGAAATCACTAACCTTTTTTTCACGGTGTCGCCGGCAGTTGCTGGAGATGTAATCGCTGGTAATAATACCTCGTTACCTGATTCGGAGACACATTCCGCACCTAAGATCCGCGGCGTCACCTTACTTGGCATTTGCGCGTGTTTTTTTTTACGAAGTCAGCATTGTTTCCCTGTTTTCAGTGAAGTGAATAATTTTAGGAGAAACGTACGTGTAATCAGAAATAAGTCTGGTGTTACTTCACCCCCAGAATTTGCAGAAACGTTAAGTACAGAAACTTGAGTTCTAGCCTCAAAGCAATCAGAATCAGGGTTACTATTATTGGCATACTGTACGACGTGAAATTTGTTGTTTTGCGGAAGCAGTACATTGCAATACATAATACAAACCTATAAATTGCAATAAATATTGGTATATAATTAAATTCAATAAGTAGTGCAAAAAGAGAGCGAAGAGTGATGAAGTAGTTTTCGTGGATTCAATGTCCATTCAGAAGCCGTTCCAGAAAACATTGAGTGTGTGCCTTCGGGCTCCTGTGCCTCCTGCTTAATGAGAGCAATGAACAGAGTGTGTCCTGGGTGGCGGGGCTCCTCAATGATGAATGCCACCTTTTTTGAGGCATATCCTTTTGAAGATGTTGCAGTTGCTGGGGCAGCTAGTGCCCATGATCGAGCAGGCTGAGTTGACAACTTTCTGCAGCTTTTCTCTGATCCTGTGCAGTGGCCCCCTCCGTACCAGACGGTTATGCAACGAGAATGTTCTCCACAACACATCTGCAGAAATTTGTGAGTGTCCTTGGTGACAAACGGTCTCCTCAAACTCTTGGTGAAATATAGCGCTGCCGTGCCTTCCTTGTAATTGCATCGATATTTTGAGCCCAAGATCGATCTTCAGAGATGATCAGGAAATTGAAACTGCCCATCCCTGCCACTGCTGTCCATGATGAGGACTGACGTGTTCTCCCAACTTCCCCTTCCTGAAGTCCACAATGAATTATTTAATCTTACTGACGTTAAGTGCAAGATTGTTGTTCTAACACCATCCACCCAGCTGATCTATATCACTCCTGTACACCTCTTGGTCACAGCCGAAATTCTGCCAACTGTAGTTTTGTCGTCGGCAAATTTGTAGATGGTGTTTGCGCTGTGCCTAGCCCCGCGACCGTGAGTATAGAGGGAGTAGAGCAGTCGTCTAAGCATGGGTCCTTGAGGTGCCCCAGCGTTGATTGTCGGCGATCGCTGCCCATCTTACTTCTGAATTAGATTACCTAATAAAATGTAATATTAGAGTTTAAAGTATTTGGAAAATGTAATGTTAAAGTTTAAAGTATTTGGAAGGAAATGGCTAATAGGAGGGGACATAATTTTTAAGGTGATTGGAGGAAATTATTAGAGGGATGTCAAAGGTCATTAGGGTCAGATGTCAAATGCATTAGGGACATGTAAGACACTCTTTGATGGGCACATGGATAAAGGAAGAATGGAGAGTTATGTTGAAGGGAAGGCATTAGATTGATCTTAGAGTAGGTTAAGGAGTCAGCACAACGTGCTAAAGGGCCTATACTGTGCTGTGTTCGAGAAGAAAAATTACATGGAAATGCATGATTTCAAACCCATCAGTGGCTATCTCACTTCTGAATTGGGTTACCTGTTCAAATGTAAAATTAAAGATTGAGGTATTGGGAATGAAATGGCTAATAGAAAGGGGCATAATTTTAAGATGACTGGAGGAAACTATAGGGGGTGGGATGACAGAGGCAAATATTTTTTCACAGAGGATGCTGAGTGTGTGGAAAGCCCTTCCCACCGTGTGATAAAGCCAGATACATTAGGGACATTTAAGACAGCCACATGGATGACAGAAAAATGGAGGGTTATGTAGGATGGAAAAGTTAGATTGATCTTAGAGTAGATTAAAAGGTTGGCACATCTTGAGCCTGTACTGTTCTATGTTCTATGCGTAGAAATCTAGACTAGCACTATGTGGTACTGCTATGCTGATGGAGGTGTTATCTTTCTAATGCAAGACTACATTAGGTCTCTAAAAACCAGGGTTATTTCTCAGACCTCAGTCTGCATAAGGCACCTTCTTGAATGGTTGCAGTCCTTCTGGCAGTGGTATACCAGAGTGTTATGGTTATGGATAGGCCCAGTGACAAAGGAGGAAAGCTGATCTGTGTCTAAAGGTGTATATTGTGTGCCTTGGAAGGGAACCTGCAGAGGATGATGTTCTCATTCGCCTGTTGCTCTGTTTGGTCTGATCTGGTACAAGCTCCCATGCACTCAATATATGGCACGCACAGCAGGTACAGCATGATAGAGGTGGAGGGAGCTCAGACTGGTGCATGGGTGTCGATCAGTCTTAACATAATAGATATAAGAAACTCAACAAAGAGCAAAAAGAGCTCAGGTTGCCAATACCTCAATATGCTGATCCAAATAAATCCATCAATCAACTGAGAGATTATTTGGTGATTACCATGTCGCTGTTCTTTGAGTTTGCTGTGTTTTTGATGTTACAATAATGACTCCACTACAAAAGTATTTCATTAGCTTCAAAGCACTTGAGGATGACAAGAAGCAATATTAATGGAAACAGATCTTACTTTTAGTCAGCCAGTTTATGGACCAATACCAATAGATGAAATCTTGTTATTGGATTAATTCACACTATCAGAGCACCAGATAATAAGTTTTATTCTGTGAACTGTTTTAATTTTGCATCCTCAATGTGATAATAATAGAACTAAACAAATTTATATTGAGTGGGTGAAAGAATGAATTGGAAATATTTTTAGCTCTGTAGCAATACAACTGTGGTGGGTGATTGGGGGTGAAAATTAATACCATTCAAATATGACACTTTCACAATGCCTTGGTCTTGAAAACTGCAACCTGGTCCAAGCAAAATGATTGGAAAAGCAAAGAAAAAATTGCAAATTCTGTAACTTTGAAATTTGAAATCAAAGCATCAAAGTAGAAGTACTCAACAGATCAGGTAGATCTGTTCTCTCTATCTATCTCTCAATAGATGCTTCATGGCCGGCTGAGTGTAGTGTTTTGTGTCTTTATTTCAAACTTCAACCAATCAATGCTTTCATGTTAATAGACTAAAAACTGCAATGTTCCAACGCTTACTGTTGGATCATGGTGAAATGTGTTAATCACATATCACCTTAGTATAAAAGGTGTCCACTGTGTTTACAATCCCACACTCCAAGGAAACAACAACACTTTTTACTCTCTTTCACACAGCCTTTAATATTCCTAAAGTTTTAATTATCCTTCCTCTCTTGAAGGCTAGCCAAGATAGTAGATTCACAGGCAACCATTGCTCTCCAGCACAAGACGGGAAATAATTTATATCTTAGGCAACACGTATAAAATGCTGAAGGGACTCGGAATGAGTTCCTCCAGCAATTTGTATGTGTTATTCTGGCTTTCCAGCATCTGCAGAATCTCTTGTGATTATGTATCAGGCAACTTGTGATGAAGATTAACAGGTACAAAATAGTCCTTTAAAAATTAAGGAAACCAAGGATTAAGGTGTCAATGCAAGAACAAGGCACAGAGGTAAAAAAAAACAATCTTTTTGAATGGTGGAACTAGAACAAGTGGAGAAATGGCATATTCTTGCTTTACATTTGATATTCTGTGTTCCCCTGGTGCTCGCATGTGAGCTCTTCCAGGGAGATCACTGAGTCGTAACCGAGATGATGACTTGCCCCTTAATCAGCTAACTTAGTGCAGTTCCATATAGAAGCTAGGAATGCCATAGTTCAGAGATGTTGAATTTACATGTAAGAGACTGCATAAAAAATGAGAGTTGAACTTGAGTATTTGTAAATTCGCAAAGAGTGGCCAGTTATAAATTTAGTTTAACATAACACTTTAAGTAGTGGCACAACATAAAGTGCTTCAGGTGCTGGCATGATCATAGAATAACTGAGTAAAAATCTCACCACATAGGAAGCAATTCACCCATTTTCTGCATAAAGAACTTTTGAGATTGAATCCACCCAGATGGTGATGCTGAAGATTAAGGTCATTTAAATGCCCATCCAATTATTCCTTTAAGTGGTTAGTCTATTGCCCTCAGTATTCTTTGCAAGATTTAGATTCCACTCCACTGTCTGGATGAAAATGTTTCTCCTTACCACTTCTCTAACCCTCTTACCTGTTATCTGAAATCACATACCACCTAGCTCATGGACAGCTTCTATCCTGCTGTTCTAAGACTATTGAATGCTCTCCTGACATGATAACATGGACCCCTGACCTTATCATCTACCCTGTTATGGCCCTTGCAGCTTTATTGTCTGCCTGTACTGCACAGTCTCTGCAACTGTAAAACATTATTCTGTTATTGTTACCTCAATGCACTAATGAGATGAACTGAACTGGTATGGATGGCATGCAAAAAAAAGTTCTTTTCACTGTACTTTGGTTTATGTGACAACAATAAACCAATTTACTAATTTAAATGTTCTGACTTAGCTATTAAGCATTTTGGTTTCACCCATGAAATACATGTCAGCAACTTGTCAAGCTATGTAAGCCTGAAGTGATTTCTTGATAGCTGTTAATGTGCTCAGTATATTTAAGTCTTATTCAAGTATGAGAACAGAAACTCTACAAAGAAAATATTATTGCTTAGCCTACAGCTGAGGTGGTCTTGCCCTGTCCAACAATGATTAACTGTTGACTTCACAGGTCTAAGTATTTGGACTAGGTTTTACTGCACTCTTGGTGCCACTTAGCT
This sequence comes from Mobula hypostoma, assembly GCF_963921235.1. Lineage (NCBI taxonomy): Eukaryota > Metazoa > Chordata > Chondrichthyes > Myliobatiformes > Myliobatidae > Mobula > Mobula hypostoma. Next base: position 73,692,399 of record NC_086101.1, on the reverse strand, counting down.
ATGAAGTAATACATCATAATAAGTATCATTTGGCAGCAGTTCCAGAGGTCAGACATATGCAAAATTCAGAGTGATGGAGCTTGAGAGTAGATGATGACGTTGCTTCTCTTTGACAGCATCTGAATTGTGCCTTCACAGTGGAATCGGACTCTATTGAAGGGTTTATGAGATTGTGTGGTATTAGTTTAATGCTGCAGTCTGTAAAGGTTTGCACGCTAACTGCTGGCAGAGTTCTGAGCAGACTAGAGATGACATAAATGCACCCTTAGAGGTATAAATTATAACTTTACACCACTATTGATATGGAAAATGCAGTACTGTTCCCTGTGGAAAGGAAAGATTTTTATCATCATAGCCAGCATTCCTTCCTGTAATGTCTGACTTGGGAACTCGGTTAAACATTCCTAAGTCATAACGTACATTGTTCACTGGATTTAGGTATCTTTACACCAGCAGAAAACACATGAAGCATTCAGTGAAAGATTAGCTTTATTTGTCACATTTACATCGAAATTAATTGTCCACTCTGCAATGTAAGAAACTTGTCCGTATGTAAAATATGTATAATAGTGCGTGTACAGTGAAATCAAAATATTATTGAAATTGAAATTGAAATATATCTTTATTGTCATTGCATAGTACAATTTGTCATGCACCAATACAGCAAAAATGAGTTTGCAACTCTGGTACTCAGTGCTATAAAACAACAATAAAATAAATAAACAATAAATAAAATCAAGTAACCAGCCAGTACAAGCAATGTCCAGCAGGACAAAAATGCAATTCAGATGCATGACAGCCATAAAACCAGTATTAAAGTAGCAATATAACAAATATTATGAACAGATCAGACCATTTACCTCACTGAGTACAGTTTGTCTTCTGATTCCTTTGGAGAGTGTACCCTTGAGTCTGAGTTTGTGGGTTAGGTCCCACTCCAGACAGTTAAACAGTCTTTGGTGGCATCTTTTGGATAGGACCATCTGCAATTTCTAGTGAATGCAACGTATCTCATGGGTCTATATGAAAAAGAGCATGGAAGCTCTCGTCAGAGGCTTGGCCACTATGTATCATCTTCTCATAACAAATTAGCTGGTGTCTTCCCCCTTCCTTTCCAGTCCTGATGAAGGCTTTTGGCCTGAAACCTCAACTGTTTATTCTTGGCAGCATGGAGGATCAGAGGGATCTTGGTGTCTGAGTCCATAGGACGCTCAAAACAGTTGCACAGGTTGACTCTGTGGTTAAGAAGGCATACGGTGTATTGGCCTTCATCAATCATGGAATTGAATTTAGGAGCCGAGAGGTAATGTTGCAGATATATAGGACCCTGGTCAGACCCCACTTGGAGTACTGTGCTCAATTCTGCTTGCCTCACTACAGGAAGGATGTAGAAACCATAGAAAGGGTGCAGAGAAGATTTACAAGGATGTTGCCTGGATTGGGGTGCATGCCTTATGAAAACAGGTTGAGTGAACTCGGCCTTTTCTCCTTGGAGTGACAGAGGATGAGAGGTGACCTGATAGAGGTGTATAAGATGATGAGAGGCATTGATCATGTGGATAGTCAGAGGCTTTTTCCCAGGGCTGAAATGGTTGCCACAAGAGGACACAGGTTTAAGGTGCTGGGGAGTAGGTACAGAGGAGGTGTCAGGGGTAAGTTTTTTATGCAGAGAGTGGTGAATACGTGGAATGGGCTGCCAGCAATGGTGGTGGATGCGGATACGATATGGTCTTTTAAGAGACTTTTGGATAGGTACATGGAGCTTAGAAAAATTGAGGGCTATAGGTAAGCCTAGTAATTTCTAAGGTAGAGACTTGTTCGGCGCAACTTTGTGGGTCCAAGGGCTTGTGTTGTGCTGTAGGTTTTCTATGTTTCTATGTTTATCCATTTCTATAGATACTGCCTGGCCTGCTGAGTTCCTCCAACAATTTTGGGCATGTTACTCTGGATTTCCAGCAACTGCCAAATCTCTTGTATTTATAACAATATTACTAACATGAGAAAGTCTGCAGATGCTGGAAATCCAATGCAACAAACACAAAATCCTGGAGGAACTCAGCAGGTCAAGCAGCACTCATGGAGATGAATAAACAGTCGGCATTTCAGGTCAAGACCCTAACAATATCATTGCTGCTTATGGCATCTTGTTTAGCAATCAAAACACACAGCAAAGATGGAGGCCCATTCTGATCATCTGGTCTGTCTATTGCCTCTCATGAGTTTATAATATATATGTGGCCCCTTAGCCTCTGAAACTCCAGAGAAAATAATCTAAGATTACCCAACCCCTCCCTATAACCAGTGTACTTTAATCCTGTTGAACTTCTTCTGAACACTCTGCAAAGTGTCCATATGCTTCCTACAGTATGGTGACAAGAAATGCACACAATGACCCAACTAAGTTTTATTCACAATACCTGACTGATAAAGGCAAGCACAATGTACATCTTTTTCACCACCCTGTCCAATTGTATTGTCACTTCCAGGGAAGTATGGACTTGCACTCCCAAATCAATACCTCAAAATCATGGTCCTGCTGTTTATTGTACACTTTCCACTTGCATTTCACCTCCTAAAGTGCAACATCTCACACTCATCCAGATTAAACTCCATCTGCCATGTCTCCACCCAGATTTCCAATTGATCGGTCTCCTGCTGTAACATTTTGACAACCTTCCTCTCTGTCAATAACCCCACCAGTTTTCATGTAACCTGTAAGCTTGCAAATGTATACACATAACAAAGAGCAGAGGTCCCAGCGCAGACCCTTGCAGGATCCCACTGGTTGCAAATGTCCAGTCAGGAAACACCCCTCTAACATTACTGGTCCTGATGCAGGATTTTGACCCAAAACATTGACATTTGCATTCCTCCCACACATCTTGCTCCATCTGTAAATTCCTTTAGAAGATTGTTCGTTCCTCTACTGTTACCCTCTACTATCTACCACCGGGCCAATTTTCATCCAACTTACCAAATCCTCTGGATCCCATGTGCCTTAAACTTTGGGACCAACCTACATAAGGATCTCCTCAAATTCTTTAATTATTTATTTTCTTATCTACAGTGCAAAAGTCATAAGCACATATATATAGCTAGCATGCCTAAGACTTTTGTACAGTAATGTAGTAATTTTATGCATTGCACTGTACTGCTGCAAAAAAAAAACAAATTTCATAACATACATGAATGATGATAAACCTGATTCTGATATGGGTCTGTATTGTGGACTGAGAGTGGGAAGGGGGCAGGGAGAAGGGAATCATGGTTGAGAAAAGGGAAAGGGAGCGAGGAGGGAGCGGGAAGCACCAGAGACTCCAATAAACTAATTGTTTGGAATCAAATAACCTTGCCTGGTGTCTCAGGGCTGGGTGTGTCTGCATCCATGTCACCACCCCCACCCCCATCCATGGAACTCCATCTCTGCCACCTGTCCCACACTCCTCCCACAGCACCTCATCCTCGCCATTCCATCATTTCATCCTGCCAGATTTACAAATGTACTCTCCGCTCCACATTGACAAATACAACACTCTTAGGTGCCCAAAACTTTTGCACAGTACTGTATGTATCTATCTATGTGTCCAGCTATCCATCCATTTATTTATTTATTTGATACAGCACGTTAACAGACCCTTCCAGCCCAACAAGCTGCACCTCCCAATTACACGTGTGACCAACTAACCAACTAACCCATATGCCTTTGGAATATGGGAGACAAGCAGAACATCTAGAGGATCTCACATGGTCATGGGGCAAGGGTACAATCTGTTTACAGACAGCTGGCACTATAATAGTATTATGCCAACCGCTACACTACCGCGTTACCCTAAAGTCCATCTAGATGACATCCACCACCCCATGCTTAGCAACCATTATACTATATAACTTAGTTGATAAGTTACTTGGTGAACACAATTCATTGAAATCAGTCATTTTTCACTAACCTGAAATATTGATCCGAAATTTTCTCAATTTCCCTTTCCAGGTACCGCTTGACCTATTAGGTTTTCTCATGGTTTACAGCTTGATTGCAAGCTTTTAGAATTCTCTACAATAGCTGTCATGCATTCAGTCATTGAGAATACACAGGACTAGACTGATAGACTTTTGAATATGGTGCTTGAGCAGAAAAACTCAGAAAGTAAATCTTATTGAATGGCAGAATATGTCTGTGGGTCAAAAAGGATACGCCATTCATTTTTTGTTCATTATTTCATGTATAAACTTAGAGGTTCTGTTCAATTACACCCTTAATATTTAAGAGGTATCTTTGAAAAAAATATGTACTGGTGTGATTGAAATTTAAGTTGATGGTTGTTAATTTTGTGGTTGGTTGTACACTTCAAAATCTTGCCTAAAACATTTCCAAATTTGGTCATTTGTTTCAAGATCAAAGTGCAATAAAATAGTGTACATGAAAAGCATTTTTTAAACCTTGCGTTGGTTAATTTCATGAAAGATCAGAGGACTGCAATGCCTTCTATATTCTTCAAAGTCATTATTGTTACCGTAGTACTATTGTAGCCTTCGGTTCTCTAAGCCACCACTGGCCTGGATTTGTGGTATCATTGTAGCCACTTTATTCATTACAGCATGAAAGGATTTGATTGAGTAGATGTTATTCAGACCACAGCTCTCTTTATTATGCAGTTCCTTTCCTACAGGCTAATCTAATCCAGGATCCTCGTGACTACTACAATTGTCTTCCATACGATAGCCAAATGGTTATGGTGAAAGATTAATAAATACTACCATGGCAAGTTATGAAGTTCACATTACTTGTTAGATTAGAATTCTCAATACTTGTTAGCTTAATAAATCCTACCACGGCAAGTTATGAAATTGACTTTACTTGTTAGATTATAATCACTTGTTAGATTAATAAATCCTACCATGGCAAATTATGAAATTCGCATTACTTGTTAGATTATAATCAGTTGTTACATCAGTAAATTCACATTACTTGTTAGTGCATTAAAAAATCGGGACGTTCGGGCCATGCTACAATAACAAATTATACAGCATGGAAACAAGCCCTTAGGGTCCAGCTGGTCCATGCTCATCCAAGCTAGTTTCTTTTGCCTGCGTTTGACCCACATCACTCTAAATCAGGAGTTCTCAACCTTTTTTATGCCATGGACCCCTCTCACTAACCGCAGGGTCTGTGGACCCCAGGTTGGGAACCCCTGCTCTAAGTTATTCTTATTCGTGTGCGGTACCTGTCCAACTGTTTTCCAGTAGTTGTGATTGAGCCTGGCTCAATCATTTCCTCTGGCAGCTCCTTTTATATGCAAACCACCTTCTGTGCAAAATGTCGCCCCTCAGGTCCCTATTAAATCTTGCCCCTGTCATCTTAAACCTGTGCCCTCTAGTTTTTGATTCCCCAACCCTGAGAAAAGGATTGAGTGGATTCACCCTCTCTATGCCCCTCAAGATTTTATACACCTCTATAAAATCGTGCCTGCAGACTCCTCTGTACCGAGGGGGGAAAAGTCCTAAACTGTCCAATCTCTCCTTATAACAGTGTTCCTCAACTCTTGGCAATGTCCTTGTAAATATTTCCAGTTTCTTTCCTACAACATGGTGACCAAAATCGTCCTGACTAAAGGTCTCAGCCCGAAATGTCGACTGTACCTCTTCCTATAGATGCTGCCTGGCTGCTGTGTTCACCAGCTTTTTGTGTGTGTGTGTGTGTTGCTGTACACAATAACGATCGGTGAAGTGTCCGACTGGCTCCTCCTGTATCCATCAGCCACCCTCAGGGCGCACTTCCCTTCATGTGTTTTCATAGCTCTCCCTTCAATCATCAACAGTAATTACTTCAACTGCTCATTGTGACGGCGAACTCCACGTTCTAAACACTATCTGGGTGAAGGATTTAATTGAGTAAATATGCTAATTCATGGCTGGCACCAGGAAATTGGCTGTAAAGGTTTCTGTTGAAACAGGTTCAAAAGGGAAAGGATCTGCTAACCGCCTGGCCTCCTGTGGCTCAGTCCTCGAACAAGGTGGTAGGCGATAAAAACACATAATATGCTGGAGGAACCCAGCGGTTCAGGCAACATCTATGGAGCCAGCTCCTCCATCTATCACATCCCACCTTCGATCTCTTTTTCTACTCTCCCCACATCCATCTGCCTATCGTCTGTTCTCCTATGGATCCAGCTCTTGCTCCACCCCTTCCTTCTCATTTTTATAAACTGTCTACTTCTCCTTTTCTCCTCCAGGGTGGCAGGGTGGAGATACGTCTCTACTAAAGGATAGAGATACATCTCTCCCCTTCCCTCCATTAGCCTGCAGGTCACCCTTGCGCAAGGTGGAGCACCTGCTTAGCCCGCCCCCCCCCGCAACAGGGTCACGTGAAGCCATGGGAGCCGGTGGTAGATGGCCGTGTGAGCAGTTGGTGCATATCACAAGGCCTGGTTATGCAACCACTGATGTCAGGCAGGCAATCTCTGACAACGGCCGGGGGTTGGAGGTGAGCTCACACATCTTGTAAAGACAAGGTCCAGAAGGAGGCAATGGGAAACCACATCTGTGGAAAAAATTGCCAGGAACAATCATGGTCATGGAAAGATGGAAGATCAAGAATGCCCATGTCATACGACATGGCACATAATGACGATGATCTCTCCTCTATCTTTCAGTCCAGATGAAGGGCCTCAACATGGTTCATTAACTGTCCACTTCTCTTCATAGATGCTACCAGACATGCTGAGTTCCTCCAGCATCTGCAGTCTCCTGTGTCTCACAGGCTCATTAATGTCATCCAAAGGCTAAGAACAAACTTTAATAAATCACACTTCTTTGTAACTGAGGAGCTATAATATCAAAAGTGATGTTTTGTTGCTTGCTTTTAATTCTGGGCATTTCTCAATGTTCATGCTAACAAACCTTTATTCTACTAGTTCGGAGAAATTTGAAGCCTGGCATGTGACATGAGTTGAAGTGCACCTACTACCAGAAGGGTAAAATTAGGCACTGCCAGTGGTCAAAGAATATACAACTATCTTTCTACCACCTATTACCCACCTTTTCGAGTCTGTTATCACATCAAAGACATTGGTGCTGATTTTGCCACCACGCAATGTGACAACATTGGTCATTGACTTTAATTTATAAGCCCGTAAGATATAGGAGCAGAATTAGTCTGTTCCGCCATTCCATCATGGCTGATTTATTATCCCTCTCAACCCCATTATCTTGCTTTCTTCCCGCAACCTTTGACGCTCTTACTAATCAAGGACCTATCAATCTCCACTTTAAATATACCCGATATCTTGGCCTGCACAGCTGCCTGTGGCAATGAATTCCACAGACTCGTTATCCTCTGGTTCAAGAAATCCCCTCTCATCTCTGTTCCAAATGGACATCCGTCTATTCTGACGCTGTGCTCTCTGGTCTTAGACTCTCCACATCCACTCTGTCTAGGCCTTTCAATATTTGGTAGGTTTCTATGATATTCCCCCCTCATTCTTCTAGACCCCATTGAGTACAGGTCCAGAGACATCAAACACTCCTCATACATTAACACTTTCATTCCTGGGACCATTCTCATGAATGTCCTCTGTGACTCTCTCCAATATCTGCACATCCTTTCTTAGAGAAGGGGGCTAAAATTGCTCACTGTACTCCGAGCATGGTCTGACCAATGAAGGTAGGCTGTCCAAGAATTATAATGAGAAGCAGTTTTACTATCACTGACTTATACTGTGAAATGTGTTGCTTCATGGCAGCTGTACAGTGCAATACATAAAAAAGTCACTACAAGTTACAATAAAAATAAAAACATTGCCAAAGAGGAATTGTGAGGCAGTGCTCATGCGTTCATGGACCATTCAGAAGTCTGATGCTGGAGGGGAAGGAGCTGTTACTAAAGTGCTGAGTGTGCACCTTCTCTCTGATGGTGGTAATGTGAAGAGGTCAATCCAGGGTAGTAATGGTCCTCAATGATGAATGCCACCTTCCTGAGGCACCACCTTGGAAGATGCCTTTGATGGTAGAGAGGATTGTGCTGGTGGTGGAGCTGGCTGAGTTTACAACCCTCTGCAGCCTCTTTCGATCCAGTGCATTGGAGCCTCCACATCAGACAGTGATGCAACCAGTCAGAATGCTCTCCACTGTACAGCTAGAGAAAGCTGCTAGCACTTTTGGTGACGTACCAAATCTCCTCAAGCTCTTAATGAAGTATAGCCACTGACATACCTTTTTAATGATTGCATCCATGTATTGGGCCCGGGATAGGTCCTCTGAGATGTTGGCATGCAGGACCTAGAAACTGCTCACCCTTTCCAGTGCTAAGCCCCTCAGTGAGGACTGGCATGTGTTCTCCCAACTCCTCCTTCCTGAAGTCCACAATCAGTTCTGACACTAAGAGCAAGGTGGTTGGGACACAGCTCAACCAGCCAATCTATCTTTCTCCTGGATGGATTAGATCAAGTGATTAGAAAGCAGAGAGGTCAACATAAGATAATTGTTGGACTGAAGAGAGGGGATTTGAAATAATGCTTTTTTTTAAAACAGTTACTTGTTTGGAATTCACTGCCTAAAAGTGAAGTAGAGCAAGTAATTCTCATCATGTTTAGAAAATCAGCTGTGCTGCAACTACAAGATCAGTAAAATGGGGTTGAACAAATAGTTCTGCTTCAACCAGTAGGCAGAGACTGGGCAAAATCAAGACTCTTGTGCTGAGAATTCCATATGATTCTTACTCTCTCTGGAAAATCTAATAATCTTTGTGGTATGGATTTCTCTTTGCCCAATGCCAGCCGTTGCTAGAAGTTAGTTCAATGTGGCTGTATCACACACATTCTCACTATGGGCATATGCATTTCCCTCGGACGTTCTGGTTTCCTCACACATCACAAGGATGTACCGGTAAGTTAATTAGATCATCCTTGGTGTAGGTAAGTGACAAAAAATCTATCAAAGCCAAGCATGTGAGAGGAAGTAAATTGCAGAGCTTAAGAAAAATGAGGAGAAATGAGACCAGCAGGATTGCTGTTCACATTCAATTTAGTTGTCATTCAACCAGACGTGAATACCCATGGATACAGACAAATGAAACAGCATTCCTCCAGGGCCACGATGCCAACCTCAGTACCAATAGTCACAAACAACACAAGGCACATATAGCACATATAAGACAGCAGTAAAATACAGTCACACACAAAAAAATATAGTCCAGTCCCTGAGTCATTGAATGTTACGGCAATATGTAGTTTAACACAATACATCTTGTCTTCTGCCGAGCGAACACTGGAGGGGAGCAACAGCTCCAGCATGGACGTCGCACGGCATTGCCTCCAGGTGGCTGCAAACTGACGGACACCATGGATCGAGGCCTAGACCTCGCTACATTTGAAGCCACGCAGCTCTCCTGCCATCTACCAACAAATCAGTGAATCGGACTTGCAGCATCCCACATTACCAATGTCCAACCGGGTCCTGTGATCACAAGAGAAGCAACTAAGACAATCACTCACTTTTAGACTGCACACTGCCTTCACGCATCGACCATCCCTTCCCTCCACGGATGCTGCCCTCTATAGATCTGCTTCACCTGTCAGGTTTATCCAGCACTTTGTACGTTTTGTCAACTTGCTGACAGTTTCCTAAAGCCAAAGGATAAATGCGAGTGGTTGCGCCACATGACTACCTCCAAAATCAATGAAATGCTTTCTAAATGGTTGCATGAATCCAGCTCCAATAACATTTAAGAAGTATGACAAGATATAAGAGTAAGCAGACAGCTTCAATGGCAGCTCATCCAAATCTAAATGTCTAAACAGCTGCCACCACTGGCACACAGTAGTTGCAGAATACTCTCTGTGAAGTGCATTGATAGGAGCAGCAGATGCAGTTCAATCCAGAAAAGTGTGAAGTGATTCCTTTTGGAAGGTCAAAATCAAGGTGAATGATAGGATTCTTAGCAGTGTGGAGAAACTTAGAGATCTTGGGATCCACGTCCGTAGATCCATCAAGGTTGCCATGCAAGCTGATAGGATGGTTAAGAGGGTGTATGGTGTGTTGGGCTTCATTAGTCAAGGAGATTGAGCTTAAGAGTCGTAAGGCAATGTTGCAACTCTGTAAAACTCTGGCTGGGATTGGAATATTGTGTTCAGTTCCGATCATCTCATTATAGGAAGGATGTGGCAGAGAGGGTGCAGAGATCTACCAGGATGCTCCCTGGATTAGAGGACATGTCTTATGAAAATAGGTTGAGCAAGCTAGGGCTTTTCTCTTTGGAGTGAAGGAGGATAAGAGGTGACTTGATCGAGGTATATAAGATGAGAAGTGGCATAGATCCAGTGGATAACCGGAGATTTTTCCCAAGGTCCATTCGTTCATTGTGCGCCATGTCATGTGATGTGGGTGGCCATGGTCTTTCCAAGACTATGATTGTTCTTGGCAAATTTTTCTACAGAAGTGATTTGCCATAGATCAAATGAACAGCAACACCTTTTCCCTGAGACAGAAGTGAGAGGGCATGATTTTAATGTGATTGAGGAAAAGTATGGAGGGGATGACGGCAGAAAGTGGTGGGTGGTGGTGGTAGAAGCAGATACATTAGGGACTTTTTGAAAGGTCCATGGATAAAAGAAAACTGGAAAGCAATGGAGGAGGGGAGGGTTACATTGATCTTAGAGTAGGTTAAAAGGTCGTCACAGCATCGCTGGCCAAAGGCCCTATACTGTACTGTCATGTTCGATGATCAGTGTATATTGCAGTTTCTACCTAGACCATTCTCAAAGCTCTTCACTAAACTGTCAAATCTACTAGCAAACAGGTCAAGGGCTATAGGTAGATGGAAGCACCAATACCCGCAGGATGTCTTCCAAGTTGCGCACCATCTGACTTGGAAATATATCATCATCCCTTTATTGTGAATGAATCTAAATCCAGGAGACTTCGAACCCTCAAAACACTGAGAGTAACATCATCAGAAAGACTGCTCCAAAAGTTGAGAAAACAGATTTCCAATGCATTTCAGATGGGCAATAATGGCTAGCAATGCCCAAATCTAGACCTCCGGATACTGTACTAACTTACTTATTATTTTACTAGATACTGAGGAAGTGATATTAATTGTTTCTTTCTCCCTCTCACACTGCTTATTTGCTGCTAATTATGGTATCTTTTTGAATCTTTTACTGGAGAAGATAGCAATGAAACATCTCTCCAATTACCTGTTATTAATTTCCTTGTGACAGCTTCTAAAAGATTAACATTGACTTTTGTTACTTCTTTCCTGTCAGTTAGCTTATGCACAGGCACTCCTGAGCCTATTGTCACTTCATGGACATAAAGTCAACCTTTTATTTATTAATATTTAATGTGTTCTTTTATTAGTATTGTGTTCCTTACCTTCTTGTGTTTTGTTTGTGCTGCATCGGACCCGGAGTAACAATTGTTTTGTTCTCCTTTACACTTGTGTATTGGAAATGACATTAAACAACCTCAAATCTGGAATCTTATATATTTGTAGCAGCTCTTTCAATCTATTTCATAAACAAAGACAAAATCTGCAGATGCTGGAAATCCGATCAACACATTGCTCAATCTACTTCATGCTAGTTTACCTTCATCTTTCATTTTCTTCCTCCTAATTTTCTTTTGCTAGATTCCAAAATTCACCCAGTCCTCAGGCCTATTACTATTCTTTGTAACTTTATATGGCTTTTCTTTACATTTAATACCAGTCTGAACATCTTAAGTGAACCACAAGGGATCACTTTTCTCATGAAGTCTTTATTTCTCATTGGAATGCGTACATTAGTCGAGAATTATGAAAAAAAATCCTTTTGTCTGCCACAGCTTATGTCCCATCATAACTTTTAATCTAAGTTCCCAATCTATTTTATCTACCTTACCCATCATGGCTATGCAATTGTTTTGCTTTCAGTTTAAAATCCTAGCTTCAAACTTAAACCTGTCACTCTGCAATGGAACACGAGATTCTGCAGACGTTGGAACTCCAGAGCAACACGCAAAATGCTCTCAAACTGAATGTGAAATTTCATAGCGTTGTACTCACTCTTCCTGAGGGGATCTTGTACTTTGAGACTGTTAATTAATCCTATCTAATTCATCATAAATGGACACTAAATGTTATGTTGAAGTTGTATAAGGCGTGGTTGGGGCCGGATTTGGAGCATTGAAGCTTAGATCTGGTGATCTACCTACAGGAAAAGTATCAATTAGCTTGAAAGGATGCAGGGGAAACTTACAAAGATGTTACCGGGACTTGAGGACTGAGTTAGAGGAAAAGCTTGAAGAGGTTAGGACTTTATTCCCTGGAACATAGAAGATTGAGAGGAGATTTGATAGAGGTATACATAGAAACATAGAAAATAGGTGCAGGAGTAGGCCATTTGGCCCTTCGAGCCTGCACCGCCATTCAGTATGATCATGGCTGATCATCCAACTCAGAACCCTGTACCTGCCTTCCCTCCATACCCCCTGATCCCTTTAGCCACAAGGGCCATATCTTCCTCCCTACAAAATTATGAGGGGTATAGACATGGTAAATACAAGCAGACTTTTTACCCCTGAAGTTGGGTGAGACTACAACTAGAGGTCATGGGTTAGGGGTGAAAGGTGAAGTGCTTAAGGGGAACATGAGCGGGAACTTCTTCACTCAGAGGGTGGTGAGAGTGTGGAACAAGCTGCCAGCAAGTGGTGGATATGGGTTCAATTGCAACATTTAGAAGAAGTTCCGATAGGTTCATGGATGAGAGAGGTATGGAGGGCTATGGTCCGGATGTGGGAACATAGGCAAAAAAAAAATAACAAGCTGGCATAGAATAGATGGGCCCAAGGACCCATTTCTGTGCTTAGTATTCTGTGACTCTAAGGTATCCTCTTCTGTAATTGGACCCACAACACGTTGTTCCAGAAAATTGTCTTAGTCATCAACTCATGGAGAGACACCACACAGAATCAGGTCCTTTGGCCGCCTGAGTTTGCGCCAACCATCAAGTACCCAATGTTATGCTAATCCTGCCTGAACTCATTTTATTCTCTCCCCGTTCCCATGACATTTCCGCTAGATTCTACACTAGTTTGGTATGGACTCCCAAATCCTAAGAACTTTCTACAGGGGCACAATTGAGAGCATCCTGACTGGCTGTATCACTACCTGATATGGTAAATGTACCTCCCTTAATCACAGGACTCTGCAGAGAGTGGGGCGGACAGCCCAGCGCATCTGTAGATGTGAACTTTAGGGCATTTACAAAGACAGGCATGTAAAAAAGGCCTGAAGGATCATTGGGGACTCAAGTCACCAGAATCACAAACTGTTCCAGCTGCAACCATTCAGGAAGTGGTACCGCAGCATAAAAGCCAGGATTAACAGGCTCCGGGACACCTCCTTCCACAGGCCATCAGACTGATTGATTCACGCCGATACAACTGTATTTCTATGTTATATTGACTGTCCTGTTGTACATAATATTCATTACAAGTGACTATAAATTGCACATTGCACATTTAGATGGAGACGTGATGTAAAGATTTTTACTCCTCATGTATCTGAAGGATGTAAGTAATAAAGTCAATTCAATTCAATAGGTGAATCCCATGGGCAATGTACAGTAGCTAATTCATCTCTGAAACTACCCTTCCATTCTACCCCATTGCAGCCCTTGTACTTTATTTCTCTCTGCAACACTCTCTGTAGGTGCAAAACTATGTTCTGCATTCTGTTTTCTTTCTTCTACCAGATGTATTTATGTGTGACATAATCCATATGGGTGGTTCACAAATTTAAACTTTTCACTGTATCTCTATACATGTAACAGTAATAAACCTGTAGGAGCCATGCCTCTGTTCTCTGTCTGCATTGTGTTCTGGTAACTAGTCACATCAGTGAGGACACGGTAAAAGCAAAGGGAATTAACTACGTATTCATGCTTTGTTCGTGGCAGTTCGAGGCTGGGGACCAATGGATGTCGTATGTTGGTTGCTCAGTTATGCGTAGTTTACACTTGGGTGTGCTTCAATTTCATCATGTTTGCTAATTGCTGATAAAGGATTTTATTCATATCCTGGAGCAATCATTATTGGAGTGAGGGTGCATCAAGCAAGTAAAACAAATCTATAAGGTCACTGGCAGCAGCAATTTGGTTTGATTTCGGTTTTGGTTTGGTTTGGCTTCTACAAAATCAATAGGACGTGGGTGGAGACCAGAGCACCTAGTTAATATGTTCTGCAAGCTGATCCCCAATACTTACTTTACCTACTTGGTTGCCCAATCTTTATGAAGATTAAAATCATGTATGATCATTTCATTATCTTTCAAACAAGTTCTCATTACTTCTTGATTGATATCTGATCAATATTATGGTTACTACTAAGAGAATGTTGCTATTCCCGCTGCTGTTTCTGTTTCTGTCTCTGTCTCCATTCAAGTTCAACCTCAGTTCTGCTCTAACTTTAGTTAGAGTTTGTTCACATTGCTCCGCAGCTGAGCCTGTATAAAGGAGTGTAAAGACAGCTGGGTCAAGCTCAGTTTCATATCCATCATGCCAAAGCAGCCAGAGGGAAGGGTGGAAAAAAATGAAAATCTGAAAGACATTTATTATTCTATTTTTCAAAACTATGTAATAATCTTTGCCAAAAAGGGAGGCTCTTAAGAGAAGAGGATAAAGTAAAATATAATTTTTTATTTTTTATTGCATATCCTTCTTAAACGTGACATAAAACAGAAAGATTCCACAAATAGCAATAACTTTAGTTACAATGGTGCTGTAGGTAAGGATGATGTCTCACAGTTCCAGCCACCCAAAGTTCAATCTTGACACAGAGTGCTGACCACGTGGAGTTTGCATGTTCACCCTGTGACTGTGTAGTTTCCCCCTGGGTATTCCAGTTTCCATCCACATGCCAGATTTGTTCTGGTTGCTAGGTTAATGCACTGCTACAAATCACTCCTAATGTACACACACAAAATGCTGTAAGAACTCAGAACGTCAGGCTGCATCTGATGTTTCCTGACCTGCTGAGTTCCTCCAGCATCTTGTGAGTGTTACTTTGCATTTCCAGCATCTGCGAATCCCCTGTGTTTAATACTCCTAGGGTAGGTGGGTGTTAAATAAAACAGACTGAAGTTCAAGATTATGTTAGAGAATAAGTTATGGGAAAATAAATGGGAAAGTGTGATTGATAGAGATTGCTTTGAGCTGGTATAGATTTAATGTGCCAAAAGCTTTCTTCTACAACAGAAGGAAATATGCAATATGGAATTAATCAAGTTTTATTGTAGCTTGAGGAAGGGCTGTGGATCAAAAGTATCATTTCGACCCCCTGCTCTTTCTCAGACAGTGCCATGGACTTTTGCTCAGCGGAAGTGCTTTCTGTTTATTACTCTGTCTAAAGATAGACACTTAGTGTAACCCTCATTATAATTCTAAAATGATGCCTTGGTTATATACCTAGATAGCAAAGTAAGGTTTGAAGCCACAGCCATCCAAAGCCATCCCCACCATTGAACACAGAACATTGCCACAAGAAAGCAGGACCCCCACCACACAGAACATGTTCTCTTCTCACTGCTGCCATCAGACAGGAAGTACAGGAGCCTCAGGACTCACACCACCAGCTTCTAGAACAGAAGACTCTTGAACCAGAAAGGAAACTTCACTCACCTTAACACCAAACTGATTCCACACCTACGGTCTCTCTTATTTATTTATTTATTTATTTGTCCATCCATTTGTTTGTTTGTTTGTTATTTATTTATTTATTGGTTGATCTTATTTGTGCAGTCTGTCTTTATATTTTGCACATTGATCATTTGTCAGTTCTTGTTTTTGTTTAGTTTTTCATTGACTCTTTGTTCTACTGTGAATGCTTGCAGGAAAATTAATCTCACGGTAGAATATGGTGAGATGCATATACATACTTTGACAATAAATTTATTTTGAACTTGGAAAGTGAGAATATTGAGCGGCTAAGATCTTAAGCGTAAGCAACACACACAAAATGCTGGAGGAACTCAGCAAGTCAGGCAGCATCGATGGAGGGAACTAAGTAGTTGATGTTTCAGACTGAGAACCTTCAACAAGTGTCACAATGAATTATATTGGTCCAAGACGTCGACTGTTCATTCCCCTCCATTGATGATGCCTGACTTTCTCAGTTCCTCCAGCATTTTATGAGTATTAGTCAAGATTTATAGCATCTAGAGAATCTCCTGTGTTTAGGGTCTTAAAAATAAACTGATTTTATCCCTCACAAAAAAACAAAATAAGCTCCTGAAAGAATCCAGCAAGTCAAGCAGTATGTGTGGAGGAAAATGGTTGGTCCATGTTTTGGGTCGAAGCCCTTGGTTTGAGACTCGATACAGGGTCTTGACTTTAAAGGTTGACTGCCCCTTCACCTCCGCAGATGCTATTTGACCTCCTGAGTTCTTCCAGAAGTTTATTTTTTTGCTCCAGATTCAAGTACCTGCAGTTTCTTATGTCTTATTTCATCCGTTAGTGTTTATACACAATCTCCTGGGCCGTCAACTGCGCAGTCACAGTCAAATCAGCACAGGAGACCTCACGCAGGTCAGAAAATGAGATGGTTAAATATAGGAGCTTTCATGGGATTTTGGCAGCACATTCACAGTCAAATCTGCACAGGAAGGCATTAACAAGGGCAAATAAAAATAAGGCAGGAACAAGCAGAGCAGACATTATTGGAGTGGGCCAGTGTTAGAGTGGGGAAGTTGTGACTCATCAGTTTTAGGCGCGATCAGGCTTGCGTGAGGTAAGTAGGATTTTTTTCTTCTTCATTCTTCGTCTGTTAGTACATAGTTAGAGCGGTGAGTATGGCTGTGTTGTGTTCTTTGTGTGAGATGTGGGAATTCTGGGAGACCACCAGCCTCCCAGATAACTACACCTGCACCGGGTGCACTGAGCTGCAGTTCCTCAGGGAACGTGTTCAGGAGCTGGAGCGGCAGCTCAGTGACCTTCAGCTCATTTTGGAAACAGAGGAGATGATAGACAGGAAAGGGAAGGGAAATGGGCCAGTAGAGAGTACCTCTGTAACACTCACAACACGCTGGAGGAATTCAGCAGGTTGGGCAGAATCCGTGGAAATGATCAGTCAACGTTTCCACAGATGCTGCCCGACCTGCTGAGTTCCTCCAGCATGTCGTGAGTGTTGCTTTGACCCCAGCATCTGCAGAGTATTTTGTGAGAGTACCTCTGTGGCTGTTCACCACTATAACAACTATACCGTCTTAGAGTCATAGAGAAGAACAGCACAGAAACAGGACCTTTGGCCCATCTAGTCCATGTTGAAACCATTTAAACTGCCTACTCCCAATGACCTGCACCAGGACCATAACCCTCCATATCCCTACTATCCATGTACGTATCCAAACTTCTCTTAAATGTTGAAATCGAGCTTGCATGGACCACCTGCACCGGCAGGTCATTCCACACTCTCACGACCACCTGAGTGAACAAGTTTCCCTCATGTCCCCCTTAAACTTCTCAGCTTTCACCCTTAACCCATGGACGCTGGTTGCAGTCCCACTCAACCTCAGTGGAAAAAGCCTGCTGACATTTACTCTATCCATACCCCTCATCATTTTGTATACCTCTATTAAATCTCCTCTCAGTCTTCTGCATTCTAAAGAATACAGTCCTAACCTAATCAATCTTCCCTTATAACTCAGGGCCTCCAGAGCTGGAGACATCCTTGTACATTTTCTCTGTACTCTTTCAAACTTACATCTTTCCTGTAGGTTGGTGACCAAAACTGCACACAATACTCCAAATTAGGCCTCACCAACATCTTATATAACTTCAACCACATCCCACCTTCTGTACTCTATACATTAATTTATGAAGGCCAATATGCCAAAAGCTTTCCTTACAACACTATCTGCCAGTGACGCCACTTTCAATGAATTATATAATCGTACACCCAGATCCCTTTGATCTACCACACTCCTCAGTGCCCTAATGTTCACTGTTTAAGACGTACCCATGGTGGTTCTACCAGGATGCAGAACATCGCACTTGTCTGTATTAAATTCCATCTGCCATTTCTCAGCCCATTTTTCCAGCTGATGCAGATCTCTCTGCAAGCCATGATAGCCTTCCTCACTGTCCACTATCCCCTTTATCATGGTGTCATCTGCAATTTGCTGATCCAGTTAACCACATTATCACCCAGATCATTAATATAGGGGGCAAACAACCAAGGACCCAGCACCCATCTCTGCAGTACACCACTAGTCACAGGCCTCCAGTCAGAAAGGCAACCATCTATTACCACTCTCCGGCTTCTTCCACAAAGACAATGTCTAATCCAATTTACTAACTCATCCTGAATGCTGAGCGACTGAACCTTCCTGATCAGCTTCTCTTGTGGGACCTTGTCAAATGACTGATTAAGATCCATGTAGACAACATCTGCTGCCATGCCTTCATCCACTTTCCTGGTAAGTTCCTCTGAAATGCTATATAAGATTGGTTAGACTTGACCTACTATGCACAAAGCTTTTTTTAAACAGCAGAACAATATTGGCTATCCCCCCAAGCCTCTGGTGCCTGTCCTGTCGCTAAGGATGTTTTCTATATCTCTGCTAGGCCCCTGGCAATTTCTATACTTACCTCCTGTAGGGTCCAAGGGAACACCTTGTTAGCCTCTGGGGATTTACCCACCCTGATTTGCCTCAGGGTAGAAAACACATCATGCTCTGTAATCTGTACGGGACGTTTATTTGGATACTGTTGAGGGAGATGACCTACCAGGGCTGATACGCACTTATCAAGTCTCTGGCACAGAATCTGGCACTGTAGCTTAGAAGGGATGTGGAGAGAAGAAGACTGAAGTCGTAATAGGAGATTCAATAGTTAGAGGAGTAGACACAAGTTTCTGTGGCTGTGATCAAGACACCTAAATAGTATGTAGCCTCCCAGTCCGATCGTCAGGGCATCTCCAATTGGGTCCATGGTATTCTAAAGGGGGAGGGTGAACAGCCAGAAGTCTTGGAACATATTGGCACCAATGACATTGGTAGGAAAAGGGAGGAGGTCCTGAAGGGAGAATTTGGGGAGTTAGATAGAAAGCTGAAAAGCAGGACCTCCAGACAAAGCATTCTCTGGTTTGCTGCCTGTGCCACATGCCAGTGAGGGTAACAATAAGATGACTTGGCAAATGAATTTGTGGGCGAGAAACTGGTGCAGGGGCCAAGGTTTCAGATTTCTGGATCATTGGGATCTCTTCTGGGGAATATATGACCTGGCCAAAAGGACTGGGTTATACCTGATCCCGAGGGGGACCAATATCCTTGCAGGTCGGTTTGCTGCAGCTTTTGGGGAGGGGTTAAACTAATTTGGTTTGGGAATGGGAACCGGAGTGACAGAGCTGAGGATGGCACAGATGGTTTACAAGCAAAGACAGTGTGTAGTGAGACTGTCTGGCTAGACAGGAAGATTTTAGGGCAAATTTGCAGTCGTAGGGACGAGTCGCAGTGTAAAACAGAGACAAAAATCAAAAAAGGGTGCTTGATAAAGGATTAAAGGTCTTATAGCTGAATGCACACAGTACATGCAATAAACTTGATGACCTTGTAGTGCAGTTAGAGAACGGCTGGTATGATGTTGTGGGCAACACTGAGTCGTGGCTGAAAGAAGATTATAGTTGGAAGCTTAATATCCAGGGATATTGTATCAACAGGACAGGCAGGTATCGACAGGGGCTGGTCTGGCCCTGTTGTAAAAAATGAAATCACGTCCTTAGAAAGAGATAGCATAGGATGAGAAGATGCAGAATCCTTGTAGGCTGAGTTAAGAAATTGCAAGGGTAAAAAGACCCTGGTGGGAGTTACTATATATGCAGGAAAAGGTGTTCCCAATTAATGCTGCTTAGTTCCTGCCTGATACACTCATAATTTGTCCTACTCCAATTTAAAACTCTCCCACAAGGACCACACCTAACAGTTTTATCTATAGCTATCCTGAAAGTTAAGGAGTTCTGGTTAAGTGAACGGATTTCTGGCTGGTGCTGCTCATTGGGCCTGTTTCACACTGTAACCCACTGTAAAATAAAATATTAACTTGATTTCTCCCTTGTTCCAAGCCTTTAGTTCTTTAAGAAGTGCACGGGAAACTGTCTAAATTGAGGGAATCACAGGTCTTTGTACCACTCTAGACAAAAACACAAAGCTAAGCGCAATTATGTAAGACTTGAATAGCACTGATGTCTTTATGGGGAAGCTCGTTAAGCAAATGAGAAAAAAATAAGAAGAAAGTACTAAGAAAAAGAAGGAAAGCAGTCAAATGTCAAATGCACAGGTATATATATATATAGGTGCCTTGAATCACAGGCGCATAGCATCATACAACACAAATATTGCAGGAGTGTGTTTTGTTCTGGATTTCCAGCATCCGCATAATTTCTTGTGTCTAACATCATACTGTATAAACCAGCCTTTCTCAGCCTTTTTGGCCTGGAGGAACCCTTGGAATAATTTTCAGGTCTCAGGGAATCCCGGCATAAAAATATTATATCTACAGCTCACAGTATGTTAGGATGATCAGTAATTTGGAGATATAATAATCCAAAAATAATTGTCAATGCTCTTTTCAGTTGAGAAAGATTTTTTGGCCAACCTTTCTTGAAATTAATCTTCTTTTCCTTTTCATAAATTTAAAAAAATCATAAGGCAGACATAATAAATTTCTGTTAAACAACTGGCTTAAGCCAAAATGGATTTAACTTTTCTAAAGGTAGTCTTAGTAGATTTCATTTAAATAAAATTCATAATTTGATTTTAATTAATGCTATTTACAACATGAGAAATTATTGACAATAAAGTTACTAAAAACCATAAGCCGAAGCAAACTGAATAAAAATATAGTCTGAGACAATTTTTTACAAGACTTTGAAAAAACATTTTCTTACTAAGCGACATGATTAGGCCTGGCATATGAAAGCTATGCTTGTTTTTTGCTGCACAAATACTCAGTTCTGGGTCAAACCTGAGATAAGCACACACAGATTTCACCTTCAACAGAAATGAGACAATTTCTTCCCTTGCCCTTGATGCTTGTTAAACAAGAAAAAGCTTGCTCACACATGTAAGAAGATGAAAACTGCAGCAAAATGTTCATTGCTTCCTATGACTGGTAGGATACTCTTCTTTTACAGAAATCCAGAACTTGTCCAGGGCAGGTCAGTAAACGATCAGACTGCAGCTCACAAAGTTCTTCCTCGTCTCCCATCGGTAAGTCGTTTGCCACAGACTAGACACAATGGAATAGGACAACTTAGATCACCAGTCCATGTAAAATCCATTGAGAAGTAGCTTTCATTGTAAAAATTGACATTTTTTGTGTCTGTTGTTGCACTACTGCAGTGAAATGACTCAGAAGATTCTAATTCTTCATCATTACCCTTATCAGAATTGTCCGGATAGGCCTAGAATCCTCCTCTTCTATCTCACACCTCCTCTTCAAAAATCACTACATAGGACTGCCTTTAAAATAAGATTTCTCTCTAATTTTCTCCTACACCAGAGACTTTGTTCGCTCCCATATGTCAATCGGCAGCACGCAAGGGAAAGTTGGGGGAGGTAATTCAGGAGGGAGAGGCTGATGTCACGGCTCCATTTGGACAATTCCAATCAATGCTTGGAAAACACACTTCCTGCTCCTCATTAGCCTACCGTCGTCCCCTCCATGCAATACAGCACCCACTAATTATCTCCCCAATCTCGCGTCCAAAACTGAAGGTGGACTCAACCAAATAAACACGGCCCTCCTGTGCACTGCCATACTGGGCTGAGAGTCTTCGAACGAGATTGCTATCAGGGTCACTTGGTCACTGCCCACTGCTGCAAGCGCCAGCATTGCACATCGCGCAAAGTTCAAAAAACAATATTTACGTATTTTAGTCACGGAAAGCAGAAAGTGGGGAGGAGGGAAAGATGTGTTTGGCAGTGGGATCCCATTGGAGGTGGCAGAAGTTTCAAAGAATTATGTGTTGGACGCGGAGGCTGGTGGGATGATAGGTGAGGACAAGAGTAAGGTGGTGGGGTGGCTTGTGAGGACAATAGGAAATTTTAATTCCACTTCTCATTCCCATTTCGATATGTCCATCCATGGCCTCCTCCACTATCATGATGAGGCCACACTTAGGTTGGAGGAACAACACCTTGTATTCCATTTGGGTAGCCTCCAACCTGATGGCATGAACATTGATTTCTCAAACTTCCGGTAATACCCCCCAACCCACCCCGCCTCTCCATTTCCCATCCCCCTTTCCCTCTCTCACTTGATTTCCTTGCCTGCCCATCACCTCCCTCTGGTGCTCCTTCCCCTTTTTTTTTCCACGGCCTTCTGTCTCTTTTACCAATTAACTTCCCAGCCCTTTCCTTCATCCTTCACCCTCCAGGTTTCACCTATCACCTAGTGTTTCTCTCTCCCCTCCTTCCACCTTTCAAATCTACTTCTCAGATTTTTTTTTCCAGTCCTGCCAAAGGGTTTTGGCCTAAAACATTGACAGTACTTTTTTCCATAGATGCTGCCTGGCCTGCTGAGTTCCTCCAGCATCTTGTGCGTGTTGCTCAGATTTCCAGCATCTGCAGATTTTCTCTTGTGAGTAACTCACAGTGCACATAATTCAAACTCACACACCTACACACACACACACACACACAAACATACACGAAGTGATCTTACCACTAGTAAATTAAGAAATAATAAACTGCACTTACAGCACAAGTTAAAAAGTATACCGTACAACTCCACTGGCGCTTCATATGTGATGAGTCCCAGGTGGTGGTGGGGAGTTCGGTAGTCTTATGGCCTGCGGGAAGAAGCTATTTTCCATTCTAACAGTTCTTGTCCTAACGCTTGTCCTGCTTAACAGTAGGGGGTCAAAGAGATTGTTGGACGGATGGGAGGGATCACTGACAATGCAAGGGAGCACTCCGGATAAGTATCTCCGATGAGTGGAATAGAGACCCTGATAATCATCTCAGTAGTCCTCACTCAGCTCAGTCTCCTCAAGAAGTGGAGATGCTGCTGTGCTTTCTTGACCAAAGATGAGGTGTTGAGGGACCAGGAGAGATCGTCCATTATGTGCACTCCCAGAAACTTGGTGCTCCTAACTCTCCACAGTGGAGCCATTTACGTGCAGTGAGGATTGGTCAGCCTGCATCTTCCCAAAGTCCTCAATCGTCTCTTTGATCTTATTCATGTTCAGATGCTGGTTGTTGTGCTCACACCACCCTACCAGTAGCCCTACCTCCTCTCTGTATGCCATCCTGTCTTCACTGTTTATGAGGCTGTGTCATCAGCAAACTTGATGATTCGGTTTGACTTGGATGTAGCAGTGCAGTCAAGCGTCAGCAGTGTGAACAACAGCAAGCTGGGCTCACAGCCCTGGGGAGTGCCGGTGCTCAGCGTGATGGAGCTGGAGATGTTTCTGCTAACAGACTGACTGTGACCTTTCTGTCAAGACGTGTAAATTATACACAATTTTTGCAAGGAAAAGAACACAAAGTCTATTTTAGTCTATTTAAGACCACCAAAGTGGTCATAGTGTTATTAAACAGTAGTGATTGGGATTGTACTGGTTTAAGAACCAAATGGTTGAAAGGTTTTGAACCTGGTTGTGTGGGACTTGAGGCTACTATACATCCAGCGCAATGGTTGTGGCAAGGAGATGGCATGGCCTGAATGGTGGGGATCTTTGATGATGGTTGTTGCGACCCTGATGCAGTACCTCCTGTAGATACTACCAGTAGTGGGGAGGGATGTGTCTGTAATGTACTGGGCTGAATTCACTACTCTCTGCAGCTCCTTGCATTCCTTTTCCAGACGATGATGCAACCAGTCAGAATACCTTCATCAGTAAATCTGTGAAAGTTTGTCAGAGTGTTCAGCGATAAGCTGAATCTCCTCAATCTTCCAAGAAAAAAATAACACTGCTGTGCTTTCCTTATGATTGCATCAATGTGCTGGGCCCAGGACAGGTCATTTGATACATTAACACCCAAACCATTGGAAGTCTGGCTTCTCCACTTCAAATTCTAGTTACTGCAAAATTCTTAAAAATATTTTAATATCCACAAAGGTTTTGCACCATTGCTTGCTTGCCTCTAACATTGTTAACCAAGATTAAAAGTCCCAGAAATACTCATTAGATCAGGCAGTATCCATGAAGGAGGAACTGTGTTAGTGTTCCAGGCTAACAATTTTTCTTCATAGTTGCTTGATCTGTGCATTTCCTGGGGCTCTTTTCTATGGTTCAAATTCCCATTCTGCCTTTGAAAGCTGTGAGCACTGAAAATGAAAAGCAAACACCTCCATTTTTCTTACCAGTCACAGTTCATTTCATAACTTCGTTAAATTATGTTCTTATTAACCTAACATTATATGATTAATGTAGAAATGTAATGTTCTGAAGGGGCAGATGGATCCTGGGGCCCATGTCTATAGATCCCTCAAAGCAGCCACATAAGTTGATAGGGTTGTTAAGAACAGACGTATGGTATGTTAGTCGTCATTAGTTGGGGGATTGTGTTTAAGAGCTGCAAGGTAATGTTAAAGCTCTATAAAACCCTGGTTAGAGTCCTGATGAAGGGTCTTGGCCTGAAACATTGACTGTTTACTCTTTTTTTATAGATGCTGCCTGGCCTGCTGAGTTTCTCCAGCATTTTGTGTGTGAACCCTGGTTAGAATATTGTCTTCAGCTGTGGTCACCTCATTATAGGTAGGATGTGGAAGCTTTAGAGAGGGTGTAGAGGAGATTTACCAGGATTCTGTCTGGATTAGAGAACAAGCTTTATGAAGGTAGATTGAGTGAGCTAGAGGCTTTCTCTTTGAAGTGCAGGAGGTTGAGAGGTGACTTGATAGAGGCCTATAAGATGAGAAGAGGCATAGATCAAGCAGATAACCAGAGACTTTTTCCCAGGGCTTATTCGTTCATTATGTGCCATGTTGTATGATGTGGGCGACCATGATCTATCCATGACCACAATTGTTCTTGCACATTTTTCTACAGAAGCGGTTTGCCATTGCCTTCTTTTGGGCAGTGTCCTTACAAGATAGGTGACCGTAGCCATTGCCAATACTCTTCAGAGATTATCTGCTGGGCATCATTGGCCGCATAACCAGGATTTCTGGTATGCACCAGCTGCTCTTACGACCATCCACCACTTCCTCCCATGGCTTCATGTGACCCTGATCATGGGGCTAAGTAGGTACTGCACCTTGTCCAAGGGTGACCTGCAGGGTAGCGGAGGGAGGGAACGCCTTATACCTCTTTTGGTAGAGGCATATCTCCACCCCTCCAACCCAAGGGCAGAAATGGCTGGTACAAGAAGGCATAATTTGAAGGTTATTGGAGGAAAGTATGGGGGGGGGGGAAGAGAATGTCAGAGGTAAGTTTTTTACACAGAGTGTAGTGGATGTGTGATATGCCCTGCCAGGATTGGTCATAGAGGCAGATACATTAGGGACATCTAATAAACTTTTAGATAGGCACATGGATGCCAGAAAAATGGTGGGCTTCATAGAAGGGAAGGGTTAGATTGATCTGAGAGTAGGTTAATGTTTGGCACAACTTGGTGAGCTGAAGGGTCTGTACAGTGCTGTAATGTTCTAAGTTCCATGTTCTATGTCGTCAATACATAGTTATATGTCAGCTCTCAGTACAGTAAGTTGCATTGGGTTACTGGGTACAGGCCTCAACTAGCTTCAAACCAGAACTAGATGGGAAAAAATACTCAACCAGTGCTGATATTGCTGTTTAGAATTAGAATCTTGTTTAATGTCACTGACATACATATGTCTTAGGTACATCTATATACATAAGGCTTTTGCACAGTACTGTAGTAATTTCTGATATGGGGTTCTTTTGTGAACGGAGAATGGAAAGAAGGCAGGGAGAGGGGAATCATGGTTGGGAAAAGAGGAAGGGGGAGGGGAGGGAGTGGGAAGCACCAGAGAGGCATCTTGTAGTGATCAATAAACCAAGTGTTTGGAATCAAATGACCTTGCCTGGTATCTCAGGGCTGGAGTGTCTGCATCGAGTCTGTATCCATCAAGTCTGCTCTGCCATTTCATCATTGCTGATCCATTTATCCTCTCAGTCCCAATTCCTGCCTTCTCCCCAAACCCCTTCATGCCCTGACCAGTCAAGAATCTATCAACCTCTGCCTTCAACATACTTAAAGACTTAGTCTCCATAGCTGCCTGTGGCAACAAATTCCACAGATTCACCACTCACTGGCTAAAGAAATTCCTCTTCATCTCCATTATAAAAGGATGCCCCTCTATTCTGAGGCTGTGTCCTCTGGTCTTAGACTCTCCCACCATAGGAAACATCCTCTCCACATCAACACTATCAAGACCTTGCACCATTGGAAAGGTTTCAATGAGACCACCCATCGTTCTTCTGAATTCCAGTGAATACAGGCTCAGAGCCATCAAACGCTCTTCATATGACAAGCTGTTCAATCCTGGAATCATTTATGTGGAACTACTTTGAACCCACTTCAGTTTCAACACATCCTTTCTAAGATAGCCCAAAACTGCTCACAATACTCCAAGTCAGACCTCACCAGTGATTTATAAAGTTTCAACATTACAACTTCCCGTAATTCCCTCCCCCTCCCTTCCCCCATCCCAGTTTCACTCTGCCTCCTCCCCCAGCTGTCTATCACCTCCCTCATGGTTTCACCTCCTTCTACTAACCATTGTGTTTTCCCCTATTCCTTCTTCACCTTTCCTGCCTGTCCCCTCCCTGCTTCCCCTCCCCCTCTCCTTTATCTTTCCCCTTACTGGTTTTTCACCTGGTACCTACCAGCCTTCTCCTTCCCACCCTCCCCTCACCTTCTTTATAGGGCCTCTGCCCCTTCCCTCTTCAGTCCTGATGAAGGGTTCCGGCCCGAAACGTTGACTGATCGTTTCCACGGATGCTGCCCGACCTGCTGAGTTCCTCCAGCGTGTTGTGAGAGTTGAGATGTATCCTGTGCCTTCCAAATTGCTTCCAGAAATTCCAACCATTGCTGCTCTGCTGTCATCCCTGCAGGTGTTCTTCTCCAAGCAATTCCAGCCAACTCCTTTCTCATGCCTCTGTAATTCCTCTTACTCCACTGTAATACTGATACATCTAACTTTACCTTCTCCTTCTCAAAATCTTGGTTGAATTCAATTATATTATGATCACTAGTACCCTAAGCTTTATCTTAGGCTCCCTAATCAAATCCGGTTCATTTCACAACACCCAATCCAGAATAACTGACCTCCAAGTGGGTTCAACCACGAGCTGCTCTAAAAGCCATCTCACAGGCATTCTCAAAATTCCCCCTCTTATCCTCACTGGCACATAGCACAGGCAGCAATCCAGAGATTACTACCCTGGAGGTCCTGTTTCTCAGCTTTCTACCTAAAATCTCTCTTCAGACCTCCTCAAGTTCTCTAATTACACCGTTGGTGCCAATATGCACCGCGACTTCCGGATGCTCACCCTCCCCTTTTAGAATGCACATTGAAACAGACCCAATCTGAGACATCCCTGATCCTAGCACCAGGGAGGCAACGTACCATCCGGGTGTCTCTATTGTGCCCACAGAATCTCGTCTCTGTTCCTCTGACTACGGAATCTCCTATCAACACTGCAGTCCTCTTCACCTCCCTGCTCTCCTGAGCCACAAGTCCAAATTCTGTGCCAGAGACCCGGTCACTGTGGCTCCCTCTGGTAGGTCATCCCCCTCAATAGTGTCTAAAGTTGAATTCTTATTATTGAGGGAAATGTCCACATGTGTACTCTGCACTGTCTGTGCATTTCCCCTCCTTCTCCTGACAGTCACCCAGTTACCTGTCTCCTGCAGCTTTGGGGTGACCACCTCCCTGTAACTCCTGTCTATCATCTCCTCATTCTCCTGTATGAGTCGAAGGTCATCGAGCTGCAGTTCCAGTTCCTTAATGCGTTCTCTCAGTTGCTGCAACTCGGTGCATCTGGTGCAGATGTGTTTATCTGGGAGACTGGAGGTCTAGAGACTTCCACATCCCACACACAGTACAAAATACTGCCCCTGGAACCATTCTCACTAATCTACTTTGTCCTAACAGATGAGAAATGAAGAAATAAGGACAGAGAGAGTAACTTACAAGACAATTTACCTCACCCAAGCCTGATGAGCCAAAGCCACTCCAAACACTTGCACACTCCAAAAGAATAGCCGCTCCACTGGCACTTGAATTATTCCTATTGGCCCTTTCTAATGAATCCCTTTTGCTTATTGGTCGCTACTTAATTCAGAGACTCGGAGAAAACTGGTGGGAAGCTCTGAACTTGGACCAGACTGAAAGGTAGCTCTTTTGGTGCACTGCCTGTTGCTGATTGGTTGCTCCTCAACTCAGAGAAACTGCAGGAAAGCTCTGCTTTTAAAGTCTCAATCGCCCTCCTGATTAAAAGGTAGTGCTTTTTATGCAGCCTTGTTGTGGATTGTCAACCCTGGTGAGGTGGTTTACATGGATTCATTGTCCATTTACAAATCTGATGGTGGAGGGGAAGAAGCAATTCCTAAAACGTTGAGTGCGTGTCTTCAGGCTCCTGTACCTCCTCCTTGATGGCAGCAGTGAGAAGAGGGCATGTCCTGGGTGATGGGGGTCCTTCATGATGGATGCTGTCTTTTTGAGGCATCACCTTTTGAAGGGGCCCTCAATGCTAATCCTCACAATGGAGTTGGCCGAGTTTGTAACTTTCTACAGCTATTTTCTGACCCTCTGTACCAGACGGCAATGCAGCCAGTTAGAACCCATAAGAAAACAATTCTGAAAACTAACGAGAGAATGAAGGCAGAATCAGGCATGGCCATGACACCTCCTCAAGTTAAGAAACCTGCCAGCACTTGATCAGGTTGCTTGATGGTGCCTATACCATCTCTGTGTTCAAGCACTGTTTAACATGACCCCCACGATATCTTCCACCTCTCCACTTCCCTCCAGTATTCTTAAAACCCACCTTGCTGGTCAGACCTTCACACCCTCATAATATTTATGCGCACAGGACATAGGACAGTATAGCAGAGAAACAGGCCCTTCAGCCCACAATGTTGTGCCAAACAAGTTAAACTAATGATTAAACTAATCTCTTCTGCATGTACACGAACCATATCCCTCCAATCTCTGCATACTCGCATTCTAAGAGCCTTTTAGATGCCTCGCTGGTATCTCCACCACCATCTTTGGCAGCACATTCCAGGCCCCCATCACCCTCTGAGTAAAAATGTTATGGCACACATTACTGTACTTTTGAATTTACTCCCTCTCACTTTATATGCGTACCCTCTAGTATTAAACATGCTGACCTTGGGAAGAAGGTACTGGCAGTCTATCTACGTATGCCTCTCATTATTTCACAAACTTCAATCATAACCCAGTTCCTTAAGGTTGTTGTAGCCAGGGAGCAGGGTTAGTGGGGACAATGCTCCCAATGGAATGAGTCTCAAACAGCCTCTGACAACCTAGTCCAGCTCCTGGCCTTCACATGTGCCTTAGCTACTAAGCCCGGCGGAGCCATTCCCACTGACTGGAGTAGGGGCAAAGGTGGGTTACTGACACCTTAAAACCAGTCGCTTTGAGTGGACAGGGCTCATCAGGTGTGGTTGGCAGCTCACCTAGGAGAAGGAGAGCTCTGATCTCAATCCTCCACTGCCTTACAACCAAACCCACTCATGGGGAAGACTTCAGAACTATATCCCAAGGAGAAATCCAGAGCTGGCATTCCTAAGGCAGTCCAACATTGAGTTCAGTGCTGACTGGCAACTCCTGTGAGGCTGCTGGTGCCAAACTATATCGGCTTCTGCCATTCCTTTGGATTCATCGAATGCAAGGAAATGGGGAGCCTGCTCTCCACACCGTACTGACCTAGCTTGCATACTGGCTTATGCATCACGTAGACAGCTGGGGCACAACATCCATGGTCAACCCCAAACAAAAGAGGGTTTCAATCAGAACTCCATCAGCCTCCACACCTCCAGAGAAACAACCCAAGTTTTTTCCAATTACTCCTCCTAGCACATTCTGACTAATCCAGGCAGCATCCTGCTAAACCTTCTGCACCTTTTCCAAACCTCCACATCCTTCCTCTAATGGGATGTCAAGAATCAAATGCACCATTCCAGATACAGTCTAACCAGAGTTTTATAAAGCTCAACATCTTGACCCATGAACTCAGTGCTTCAACTAATAAAGGCAAGCATTCAATACACTTTCTTTACCATCCTATCAACATGGGTGGCCAATTTCAGTTGTGAATATGAATCATCAAATCACTCTGCACATCAATGCTGTCAAGAGTCCTGCCTTTAACTGTGCATTTTACATTTGATCTCCCAAAGTGCTACACCTCATAATTACTCAGATTAAGCTCCAAGCTCCGTTGTCATGTTATCAACACCCCTGTGAAGCTCTTTCAATTTTCCTCTATGTTACATAAACACGAGTTATTGGTTTGCACTTTATCAAGAATTCTTTCACTGGAATTTTGCAGTTATTTATTTCAAATGAATTAATTCAAAAGGATTCAAAGTACATTTATTATCAAAGAATGTATAAATTATACAACCTTAAGATTCATCTGCTTACAGGCAGCCACAAAGCAAGAAACCCGCAAGAACCCAATAAAAAGAAGACCGACACCCAATGCACAGAGAAAGAGAAAAAAACACCAATCATGCTAACAGTAAAACCAAGCAACATTATGTAATACTGCAGTTGTTTAATAAGGAACATTTGAATTGCATATACTAATAATAAATGAAACGTGCCAGTATAATCTTATTATATAATTTGAATAAATCTGATTTTCATTAGAAGTGACCAGATGTTGCACATGTTCATCACGAGATGTGCTGAATAGCATAACCTCTTCCAGGTGTCGATAACTAAAATAACATTATTCTAGATTTCTGTTACGTCTATTGCAGAACATAAACCTTTTCCTTCCAGACCCTAACGGTTAATAAAACCAATTATATGAAGAAACCTCTGCCAAGATAGCTCCGTGGCATAATGCACTGGAAAAATCCAAGCGCTCTAAGCATGAAGTTGGTAATAGACCGTCGAACCACACAGCACAGTTCAGGTCCCTCAGCCAACGATGTTGTGCCAAGCTTTTAAACTACTCCAAGATCAACTTAACCTTACCATCCCACAATGGAGCCAAGCAAGGGTGGGCCATAGAATCAACTTCTACAGAGGAACTCACTCCAGTCAAGCTTCCCACTAATCCGCAGGCTGAAGCCCTTCGTCTGAACTGATAAGAGAGCTATCCACAGAATCCTGGCCAATATTTACCTCTGGTTTTCATTTCTAAGGTAGATTATCCGAACGTCATTAAAATGTTGCCGGTGAGACCTTGTTGTGACTGTTGCAATACCTGGCACAGTGAGAAAAACTTCAAAAAAGACTTCATTTGATTGCAAGTTCTTTGTGTGATACTGGAAGGGCAGTAAAAGGCCATACATTTGCAAAATTTCTTTCCTTTACAGTCATAGAATATGAGTAATTCTCTCTGGCTATACTCGAGGCTCAGAATCACTGTCACTTAGGGCAATCAGCAGGTACTCATTATGTCTGGAAATTTAGAGAGATAGGAAGGAATCAGACTGTTCAGTTTGTCACTAGTATATACACGGACTCCACCCTCCATAATAATGATTGAATTAAAAGGGATCCTTAATGGTGCTATTGGGCAGGGATACAGGAGCCTGAAGACTCACACCTCAGGGTTTAACAGCACTCTTCCCCACTGCCATCAGGTTCTTGACTTGCCTGAAAAACACCAACACTACCTTAGATTATAAATCCTTTGTATCACTTATGTTAACTTATGTTAACTTAGATTTTGCATGTTTGCAGTGTATTGTGCTGCTGTTGCAAACAGTTAATTTTCATGCATTTGTACTCTCTGTACGAATGCCTATGGTTATCATCATCACTATGAGCCGGGTTGTATGACGTGGGCAATCATGGTGACCGTGATTGTTCTTGGCAATTTTTTTTACAGAAGTGGTTTGCCATTGCCTTCCTCTGGGCAGTGTCATTATGAGATGGGTGACCCCAGCCATTATCAATACTTTCCACACCCAGGACTTGTGATATACACCAGCTGTTCATACAACCATGCCCCACCTGCTCCCATGGCTTCACATACCCCTGATTGAGGGGCTGGAGAGGGGACTCAGTAGGTGCTCTTGCCCAAGGGTGACTTGCAGGCTAGCAGAGGGGGAGAGCACCTTACACCTCTTTAGGTAGACACGTATCTCCACTCCTCCACCCCAGTGCCTTTGATAGTAAAAGCAAACTTAAACTCCCTCTGCAAATAGATCCTTGACTTTCTCATCTGGGGCTCACAGTCAGTATGGATTGGTGACAACATCTCCTCCTTTTAGTGACAATCAACACAGGCACACCTCTAGGACGTGTGCTTAACCCACTGCTCTACTCTCTCTACACTCATGGCTGTGTGGCTTGGCGCAGATCAAACACCATCTATAAATTCAACAATGGCACCAATGTGGTTGATAGAATCTGAGAAGGTGATGCAAAGACATACAGGAGTGGGATATATCAGGTGGGTTGAGAGGTGTCTATCACATACGTGGGTTTTGACTGAAAAAACAACTGGCTGGAGCTACTTAGTACTTTCATGCAAGGGTGTCTATTCACTGCGTCAAAATATCAAACCTACAAAAATTAGTGAAAATAGTAAAAAGAAAACTGTCAATATTTACAAAAAGATATCTACCAGAAAATATAATAACTAGCTCTATACTATTTCCAGTGTGAACTCCTGACAGCTCGATCTCTCTCTCTCCCTGAGAGCAAATCACCCTTCCTGGATTTTTAGGCACCAGGGGATCTACCACATTTAATTCCCACAAAGTTAACTTAAGACTACTCATCAATCAGAATATGACACATTCCACAATGTAGTTACAATCATACTACAAAATTCACACATCCCCATCTCAGAAGAAATGTAATTCTCCACTGTGGATGGCAGGAAAGACACTATAAAGCCAAACCCTTTAGGGCCCATTATAGGAATATACCCGGGGGAAGACAATGAAGTGTGCACAGTCAGTGCAATGACAGCAGAACGGCAAGGCAACGCTTGTGTGTGTGTGTGTGTGTGTGTGTGTGTGTGTGTGTGTAAAAATGCATGTGTATGTAGTGTGGATACTCTGTCGCAGTGTCACAACGACAACCTTGCACTTAATGTCGGTAAGACACTAGGAATTAACAGTAGGTCAGGGGAACGTGCATCAGTCCTCACTGAGGGGTCAGCAGTGGAAAAGGTGAGCAGCCTCAAGTTCCTGTGCATCCTATTGACTCAATCATGAAGATGCGGTTTGGGAGCAATTGGCTCCCTGCAGCCAACGGGCTTCTGGACGGGTTTCACACACCTCAGAGATGAACAGATTCCGCAGCTGTGGACTCGTTTTTGGGGATCTGCAGTTCATGTTCCATGTGATTTTGTTGACTATTTTTTACTATTTGCATGATTTGTCCTCTTTTACAACTTGAATAAGTTGCGGCCTTTGTTGTGTGTGTTTTTAGTGGATTCAATTATGTTTCTTTGTTTTGTAAGTTCCCGCAAGAAGACGAATATCAAGTTTGTATATGATAGACACATGTCAATAAAGTTGAACTTTGAAGGCAGTCCAGCAGCTATATTTCATTGGAAGTTTGAGGAAATTTGGTATATCACTGTAGCAAATTTCTGCAGGTATACTGTGGAAGAAGATGGCACCAGCAGACAACCAGACCAATGCCGACATCCTCCAGATGGTTCTACTTCTTTCACTTCTTTTACGTCTTGCTTTCCTTTCAAATGTGGTTTTGTTGCTGTTGGAGCCTGTGATCTACATTTTGGGGGTATGTTTCTGGCCCAGATGAGCAATCTGGCACTTTGCTGTTTGCAAAGGTAGCTGCTGAGGTATATGGCCTCGATGTCAAAAAGTCTGGAGATGGGACTTGATGTCTCTCTGATCTCACTGCTTGAAGTGCCAAGGGAGATTGAAATCGTTGAGTCAAGTGCGGAAGGCAAGAGAGTGGTCATCACTGACTGCCAGCCTCTCGGTTGCAGCTCTCGAATAAAGGTCCCTGCGTACAAATGACCTCTCTCTCCCTCAATGCTGTCAGAAGATATGGTGCTGGAGTTCTCGGTCAACGTTTAACGCCGCGGTTTGTGTGCTGGATTCTGTAGTTCACGCTATGATGTATTTCTGGTTTCTGGTCATTCCGTTTTATTTTGCTAATTTGTGTGATTTTGAATGGGGGTGGCCTGAAGATAAACAAACTCTGAGCTGAACTGAACATGCCTGGACTCCTTTGATTATGTGTTTTAATATTCCGTGTTTCTCACTCATTTTTTTGTTGCGTGATTTGTTGTTTTTGTGCATGGGAGTGGGGGTTGCTTGATGTTTTCTTTGAATGGGTTCCATGGTGTTTCTTTGTTTCGTGGCTGTCTGCGTGGAAGACGATTCTCAGGGTTGTATACTGTATATATTCTTTGATAATAAATGTACTTTGAATCCTTGAGAGCATTTTGATTGGTTACTGGTTTGAATGGAAGCTCCAATGCAAATAATCAAAAGAGGCTGCAGGCGACTATAGACTCCGCCACCTCCTTCACAGGCACAACATCAACGATAGTCTGAAAGGCAATGCCTCAGGAAAGCAACACCCATCATTGAGGAAGCCCACCATATGGGACGTGCCCTCTTCTCATCAAGGACGAAGTACAGGAGCCTGAAGACGCACACTCAGCATTTTAGGAACAGCTTCTTGCCCTCCGCCATCAGATTTCTGAACTGTCCAGGCTCCCGTAAACGCTATCTCAATATTCCTCTTTTGCACTAGTTATTTATTTTATTTCCTACTGTGACATAGGGTAATTTTTGACATATTGCACTGTTTTGCTGCCACAAAACAACAAATTTTGTGACATACTGTATGACAGTGATAATAAATCTGATTCTGATGAGAGCAAATTTGAGCTTGGACTATTATATTCTTAGCCTCAACTGAATGGCAGAGGCCACCTGGTTTAGATGTACCACTTGAGAAAGATTATGTACTCAAATAATCCATGAAGCTGCAGTCAAACCCTTTATTGTTGCCATGATTAATTCTTCCATACAAATGTGAAGCCTTGAGGTTGTGAAGCAGGAGTCAGAGATGGACTCCTTATGTGGCAGAATACCACTTACACATTTGGGTGAGATGTAAAGATTCCTAGCTTCTCCATGAGTTATAAACATGTAGAGTGGGTCTGGAAACAATTTTTTCTGAGCAAGTTCTTGCTGACTTTAGAATGCTACCCATTTGCTCTAAATTGTTTGATGAAATGCTTTCCTTCAATTAAACAGGAGCAAAAAAAAAACAAGATGTGCTTTAGGACTAGTGGCCTCCAGCTGGCTAGATTTACTTTATCTGGCTACAAACATGATGGGCCGAATGGTCTCCAGCTGTGCAGTAAATTTCACTCATTCTCCAATTCAAGTTCAAGTTCAATTGACATTCAACTATAAACATGTATACACCTAAATAAAAGATCTTTCCTTGGGGCCAGGGTGCAAACACAGTATATGCAGTCATGCACAGCACATATAGATATACATTGGAGTCTGGGAATGTTGGGTCTAACTTCAGGTTTACAAAGCAGGCATGCACGTATCACATGATAGTGTGATGATGTATGCAACTCACATATTTATGAATATAATCCGTAATTAATTATTACGGATTAATTAATTATTTAAATGAACAGTAATGCTTAACCAATCAATCTATATACTCAAATATTACTTAAGTGTTAAATACACAACACATACCATCATGAAAAATGATATTAGCTTGTTCCTGAGTGGTAAGGCCAGGAGATTGCTGGTGCATGGGATGTTATCCTAGAGCCATGATTCAGCAAGAATAAACATGTAGCAGCTCCTCGTCTCAGTCTCACTCTGGTTCAACAGATGAAGATGTATTACCTTGTCTGGCGTTGAGTCAGCTGCAGGCAATCTGGCTTGCCTTCCAGGGACCAAACACTGGAGAGCAGTACCGAGAGGAAGGACCAGACTCCAACTCAGCACAGGTTCCAACACACACACGCTGCACCTCTGTTCTCTCCCACACTATCTCTGGCGTCTCGCCCCAGGGTACGCCTTCATGGAAAACTGGAAGACTATTTGTTTTTTGTCCATCATTGTTTAAGAGACAGGGTGTTATTCCATGTTTAGGGAAGTTATATAAATTAGCATAATTCTCCTTTCTATAGATAACAATTTTCAGGACTATGGGCCTTATGTCAAGTCCAAATCTTAGCTTGGCCAAAGTACAGAGAAAGGTGACCACACTGGTTGATTAATGATCAAATCAACAATTCAATAACTCATTTTGCACCTTGTAAGGTCATTATTTGTTCATGTATATTTTAACCCGTATGGGCTGCTGACAAACTTCCCTGTGTGTTACATACTGAATGTAATGTGAGAGGGCATTCCTGGTAGATGACTTACAAACAAAGGAAACAGTTGCACGTTTTTTTCCTCACCTTCGCATCTCTCATGTGTGTTATTCACAGTCACCTGACTTTCCAGTACTACAAACATAACATCTGGTGATAAGGTGACAAGTCCTCATGTAATATTTATTGTTTTTTTCCCCTTGCCAAGAAAAATCCACGTGCAACACTGGCAACGTACCACTGTGTAAAGAGGGTAAGGGAAAAGAAGACGCTGCACACCGAGTGAAGACAGCCACAGGAAGTGTAGTGAGTGAATAAACCGAGGGGGGAGAATGGGAACAGGACAGTAAAATAAAACAAATAAGAGAGGGAGAGATATGGATAAGACTCATTAACGTTTCTGAAATGTGATTGTGATTGAAAATGGCCACAATGTTTGGAAGTATGGTGGTGTGTCTTTCTGTGGTCAATGTGAGGAGAACCCTGTGTAGGGTCAACCCATGGAAGGCTGCTGGACCAGACAATATTCCTGGCAGAGTGCTTAGAGGATGTGCAGACCAGCTAGCTGATATTCTCACTGACATCTTCAACACCTCCCTGAGCAGCACCGTCGTTCCTATGTACTTCAAGGCTGCCACCATCGTCCCCATACCGAAGAAGTCTTCAGTGTCCTGCCTCAACGACTACTGTCCCATTGCACTCACATCCATCATCATGAAGTGTTTCGAGAGGCTCGTCATGAGGCACATCAAGACCCTGCTGCCCCCCTCACTGGACCCCCTGCAGTTCGCGTACCGTCCCAACCGTTCAACAGACGGCGCCATTGCCATCACCCTCCACCTGGACAAAAAAGACACGTACGTTTGAATGCTGTTCATAGACTTCAGTTCATCATTCAACACAATCATTCCTCAGAAACTGATTGGAAAGCTGAGCCTACTGGGCCTGAACACCTCCCTCTGCAACTGGATCCTAGACTTCCTGACTGGGAGACCTCAGTCAGTCCGGATTGGAAGCAGCATCTCCAACACCATCACACTGAGCACGGGGGCCCCCCAGGGCTGTGTGCTTAGTCCACTGCTGTTCACTGTGCTGACCCACGACTGTGCTGCAACACACAGCTCGAACCACATCATCAAGTTCGCCGATGACACGACCTTGATGGGTCTCATCAGCAAGAATGATGAGTCAGCATACAGAGAGGAGGTGCAGCGGCTAACAGTCTGGTGCAGAGCCAACAACTTGTCTCTGAATGTGAACAAAACAAAAGAGATGGTTGTTGACTTCAGGAGGACACAGAACGACCACTCTCCACTGAACATCGACGACTCCTCCGTAGAGATCATTAAGAGCACCAAATTTCTTGGTGATCACCTAGTGGAGAATCTCACCTGGTCCCTCAACACCAGTTCCATAGCAAAGAAAGCCCAGCAGCGTCTCTACTTTCTGCAAAGACTGAGAAAAGCCCATCTCCCACTGCCCATCCTCACCACATTCTACAGAGGTTGTATTGAGAGCATCCTGAGCAGCTGCATCACTGTCTGGTTCTGAAATTGCTCCATCTCGGATCGCAAGACCCTGCAGTGGATAATAAGGTCAGCTGAGAAGATCATCGGGGTCTCTCTTCCCGCCATTAGAGACATTTACATCACCCGCTGCATCCGTAAAGCAAACAGCATTATGAAGGACCCCACGCACCCCTCATACAAACTCTTCTCCCTCCTGCCATCTGGCAAAAGGCACCAAAGTATTCAGGCTCTCACGACCAGACTATGTAACAATTTCTTCCCCCAAGCCATCAGACTCCTCAACACCCAGAGCCTGGACCGACACCAACCTACTGCCCTCTACTGTGCCTATTGTCCTGTTTATTATTTATTGTAATGCCTGTATTGTTTTGTGCACTTTATGCAGTCCTGTGTAGGTCTGTAGTCTAGTGTAGTTTTGTGTTGTTTTACGTAGTTCAGTGTAATTTTTGTATTGTTCATATAACACCATGGTCCTGAAAAATGTTAGCTCATTTTTACTGTGTACTGTACCAGCAGTTATGGTCAAAATGACAATAAAAAGTGACTTGACGTGACTTGACTTGATATGATGAAACGACAGAGCAATGGAATTCAGATACCAAAAGATTTGAATATTTTGCACCAGCAAATCAAATTTCAGATGATACTCGCATTCCAACTTTTCTGACTGTGCTGGGTGCAAAAAAGTTTGATTTATTATGCAGTCCGGTACAACCTGCTAAGTCAGGCAATAAGCCTCATAAGGACATAGTTAAAATCTTAAAGGAACGCTAGGTTTAGATTTCATAAAAGGGATCAAGAGGAAGGTGAGTCTATTTCACAATTTGTGGTGGTTTTGAAGCAATTGTCTGAACACTGTGATTTTTAGCAGTTACTGAATCACACGTTACGTGATAGACTCATGTGTGGTCTGTGTCATGAGGCAATTCACAGACCTTTGCTTACAGGATAATATTACAGAAGGCAATTGAGATTAGTACATCAATGAGCTGGCAGCTAAAGAAACACAGTTATTAAGTGTATCTTCCCAAATTCATAAAGTTTT
Organism: Mobula hypostoma; assembly: GCF_963921235.1. Taxonomy (NCBI): domain Eukaryota; kingdom Metazoa; phylum Chordata; class Chondrichthyes; order Myliobatiformes; family Myliobatidae; genus Mobula; species Mobula hypostoma. The sequence goes on along the minus strand of NC_086101.1, from coordinate 73,653,318 downwards.
TGCTGATTTTAAGAGTAAGGCACCTATTGGCAAAAGAGTGCTGGTATAAGGTTTTGATTGCAGAAGCTGTGGTAAACAGACATGTTGAATGTGCCTGTAAAAGTGAAAAAGCACTGTCAACCAAAAACTCCGAAATAAAGAAAAATGACTTCTGGAAAAAGAAGAAGAAGCATGTTAACAAGATGGATCAGACTGCGGACAGATCGAGTGACTCTCACTCTGTGGTTGAAGAAGTTTTGCGTGCTTAATCCATGTCAGGACACATAGTTGGCTACTGGGTGGCCCTGCAGTTGGATGGAGCCACAGTGAAGATGCAGGCGGACACTGGTCCTGCAGTATCACTGGTGTCAGAGACAGTTTACGGGAAGAAATTGTGGCATCTCGCCCCAGAAGGGTCAAGGCTGACGTTAAAGACATACACTGGTGAGGTTGTTCCAGGGAAGGAATCAGTACATGTTAACAGTGGAGACTCACAAACAGAGAAAGAAACATCCACTATAGATTGTTAAAGGTAGTTACCCATTGCTTCGGGGCTGCTCATGGTGGGAGAAGCTCAAACTCAACTGGTGTAAAGTGCATTTGATTGGTGGAAGCACTGGTCTGCAAGAGATATTGAAGAAACTCGCAGAGGTATTTAATGGAGAACCGGGCAGAATGGATGGAATCACTGTAAAGCTGGCTGTTAAGCCCAACCCTCCATCCAAATGCCTGAAGGCAAGAACTCTTCCATATGCTCACAAGCCATGGTAGAGGCTGAATTGGTAAGACTGGCCCAGAGTAGGGTATTGGAACCAGGGTGTATAAGTAAATGGGAAATTCCAGTGGTCCCTGTTCTAAAAAGGGATGCGTCTTTAAGGCTTTATGGAGACTTCAAGATAATCATTAATCTAGCTCCCACAGCTGAAGAATACTCTCTTCCCTTCCTTGATGACTTTTTTGTATTATTGGCCAGAGAACAGACATTTAGCACAACTAACGTGTGTTAAGCGTACACCCAGATGCAAATCGAGCCAGAGTCACAGGAACTGTTGACTATAGTGACCCACAAAGGAATGTTCTGATAGCAAAGGCTTCTGTTTAGCATCACCTCAGTGAGCAACGGACCAGATCCTGAGCGTGTTGACAGGGGTGCAGATTTATTTGGATGACTCACTCATTACAAGGAAAAATGAGCAAGAGCACTTACAAATCTTGGATGCTATGTTACAATGACTCCAGGAATATGGGGTAAGGGGCCTGAAGGACAAGTGTGAGTTTTTCAACCTTCAATTGAATATTTGGATCATGTGATCAACATTTCAGGGCTTCTCAAGGCACCATCAAAGGTGAAGGCAAACATGGAGGTTCCATCACCATAGAATGAAAGTCAATTACAATCTTTCTTAAGATTACTAACATACCACAAAATGTTTGTTCCTAATCTAGCTAGCATGCTGAAACCACTTCAGAGGCTTTAAAATAAATCAGCACACTGGCAGTGGACAGATCACCGGGAAGAGGCTTTTTGAAAGGTCAAAACAGCTCAGTCACAATCTGAAGGATTCGTACAGTTCAACCCATCATTGCCCATAGAGTTGGCCTGCGATGCACCGCCCTGTGGTGTGAGGGCAGGTATCTCACATATCATGCTGCCTGGTGAAGAGAGTCCAATCACTTTCACATACAGGACATTAAGCAAGGCAGAAAGCCATTATGGCCAGGTTGAGCAGGAAGCACTCACAATTGTTGTTGGAGTTAAGAAATTCCATCAATTCCTCTTTGGTCAATGACTTACACTCTCTCTCTATCTTTCTTTTGCCCATTATGTTGCCAGCATCTAGGGCAGCAATGAAAGTCCTGCAGCTCTGGTAGTGCTCAGGGTTTCCTTCATCATGTCAGTAGCTTCCTCTCGGTTTTCACTACTGTCAGTCACACAAATCCCAGGTGAAGACTCAAGAATACAGTCGCACTCAGATGTAGAAGGATTCTTCATTGCTGTTTCTATAGCTATTTTGTTTTACCCGTCAGGGTTTTTAGCCCAGAGCTGAATCCCTGAACCTAGAGGACCGGTGGTCCACTGTTAGTCTGGCCTCTACCCTTTGACCTGTTTGGCATGGGTGACCCCACCAAGAGTTAAACGCAAGGCCCAGACCCCAGCCAGCATAGCTCTCCGGGTCATTGAGGCAGGCAAGTCTCCAAACAAGGTTGTGATCCTCTTGGAGGAACGATTTAGACCACTGATGGATCATCACTCCTTGACGTCAATTTTTGATCCACATGTGGGCACTCTTTCCCTAGCTGCTAGTCATGTGTAACATTGGGCTCTGTTACCATCTGCACATCAGTACAATATAAAGTTTAGGAGGTCCAAGCACCATTCGAGTGCTGATGGACTATCCAGACTTCTCTTTGCTGTTCCAGCCCCAGAGCCTTCCCCGAAAGAAATCGTTTACTTCAAGGAAGTATCTATGGCTCTGGTAACTGAGGCACAAATCTGGAAGCACACCACACTGACCCTGTTCTACCTAAAGTGGTGGTCATGGTAATGCACGAATGGAAAGGAGAGTCAACCATAGAACTGAAACCTTACCAGGTTCGATGGAAGAAGCTCACAGCCCAAGCAGGGTGTTTACTATTGGGCCACCATATTGTCATTCCTCCACCATTAAGAAGACAAATTCTTGACAAGGTACATACAGGACACTGTGGCATCGTGCACATGAAAGAAATCACACACAGCTACTTCTGGTGGCCAGGACTGGATGTAACCATTGAAAAAAAAAAGTCAAAGCATGCCCACATTGTCAACAAGTGAGAAATGTTCCACAGCTTTCTCCTTTGATGCTCTGAGAATGGCCTAAAGAACCATGGCAGATGGTTCACATCGATTTTGCAGGGCCCATAGAAGGCCATATGTTCTTGCTTTTAGCAAATGGCCTGAGGATGCCGTCATGAAGAGCACCACATCCGAAAAATGCATTGAGAAGCTGCGTTCCACCATTAGCTTTTCCGGGTTTCCTGAACAGCTTGTATGTGACAATGGCCCACAACTTCTGTCTGAAGAGCTCAAGGCATTTAGGGAAGTGAACGGTATACAGTGGATCAAGTCAGCACCACAATGGCCTTGCTGAATGATTCATATAAACACTGATAAAAGGCCTCAAGACTTCAGTGGGAAGTAGATCCTTCAACCAGCTTCTTAGCACTTCCTTGATGGCATACCGCAACACATCTCACACCACTACCAAAATGGCTCCAGCCACTTCACTGATGAAAAGACAGCTTTGTACTCAGCTTGATCTGCTTAGACTGCTCCCACCCACCCCCCTACACATGGTGAATGAACAAAAAACACCACCAGAGAGACATACCAACAAGAAGTACAAAAGCTTCACAGCACGAGAGAGTCCTTGCCCAGAACTACATCTCTGGAGTGAAGAGGATACCTGCGCCAATGTTGGCACAAACTGATCCTGCACCATACACAGTGGAAACTAGAAACCACAATGTCTGGAGAAGGCATGTTGATCAGCTGTTCCCACTTCTGAGGCTACTGAAAACCAACAAAAACTGACCAGTCCAGATCCAGTTGTAGAAATGGAACAGGAATAACACACCCAGTGATCTCCCATCACCTATGCTTTCTGAGATGTCACCTTCTGACAATGCAGTGCCCAGGCCAAGATCTATACATACACCACAAGAGATAAAATGACATTGGCTTCATCTCCAGGTCATTGCTACCGTCACAGGAACATGCAGCCTCCATACAGATTGAATCTCGAGTTTAATGACTAACCCTCAGCACACGGGGCAGAATAATCCCCTGGATTACGTCTACCCTCTTTCCCTGGTTTAGAGGAAAAAAAAGTTTTCTTTCTTGCTGGTTGAATTTGATGATTATTCAACTGAATATTAATAGTTCAGAAGCTGGCCTGCGTATGGGAAGGGGGAGAAACCTTTCAATTAACAGGGGAGGGATATGTTATGCATTCATGCACATCATGACCCTTACGGGTTGCTGTCGAGCTTCCCTGTGTGTCACATGTTGAACACATAACACACAGGGAAGGGCATTCTGGGTAGATGACTTACAAGCAAAATAAACCTCTGCATGCTTGTTTCTCACCTCTCCGTCTCTCATGTGTGTTATTCACGGCCACCCGGCTTCCCAGTACCGCAAACAGAACAGCAGCAATATTGTTTTACATATTTGGCACTTAAAAGTAATAAAACTGTGATGGCCAACTATATCAATGCATTGTAAATTAGAAAGGCATTCTGTAGAAATCCTGTACCTGCACTGTCTTCTTACTTTAGTTTATATTCATCTCCCCGGATCATGGATTAGCCCAACATCTCTTAAGGAGTGGCCCTCAAAAATCTACAAGTCTTCATCTTACATTATATTAGTAAATGATATTGGTCCAGTTCCTTTGTCAAGCTAAAAAAAAGTAGGATGTGATGAATATTCAACTTGGATGGTAAATACTGAAGAAACTTAAGTTTCCACATCTCTTTTTAATCAAGTTTACTTGGGTCAATTACACATCTCAATAAATTAAATCCTTATGGAGCCTCAAGGTTCCAGTCCATAAAAATTGTTCAAGTGATAAATAGTTGTTGCATTATAATCCAAGAACATTTAAAAGACACATATACTGTGCAAAGTTAGTTTGTAGACTAAAATCTAGTATATATTTTTAATCTTATGAGAGGAAGAGCATGATAGTGTTATAGCCAACACTAGAATTAATTGTTTTTTTTTCATATGATGACGCACATTCCAAGGTATAACTACATCAGTTCAGATCAAGTCAAGTTGAGAACCTATGCGTGTCAGAGATCATAATTTATGCTGCTCGGTGATTATAGACTATCAAGTAAAGAAGACAGCAGCTGTAATTAAAATATTTTGTGTGGCTTTTTGTACACCATTTAAATTATTTTGATTTGTTTTAATTAAAGGGTAACAGTGAGTGATCTGGCTCTCTTGTGATCCTGTCCCGTACTGTCAGCTTTTAATAATCTCTCACTTTGCGGTTGTACTTACACACTGAAGGGTGCATCCGCCAGACAGCTTTGTAACCTATCCAAAAGTGAATCATGTAGATGTTTGCAACTTTAGGTGGAAATTTTTGTGGGTCATATCCTTTAACTCAGATGAATAAAGAATCCTGCCAGAGTGCACTTTGTTGTTGAGTTAATTGGCCTCTGGAAATTCATTGGGTGAGGCCAAGTCATTGGGTACTGTATATTTAAAGCTGAGGTTGATAGGTACTTAATTAGTAAGGGCATCAAAAGTTATGGAGAATGGGGTTCAGAGAGAAAATAGATCAGCCATGATTGAATGGTGGAGTAGATCCGATGGGCTGAATGGCCCAATTCTACTCCCATGCCTTATGGTCTTATGGTCTTACGATTGTTTTGTGTCAAGAGAAAATACTTCACTCTGCAATTTCTCTCAATCTAAATTTTCAGTCTTGCTCCTAACCTTGAGAAGCTGTTACAAACTCTGCATTTTTTATCTCAAAAAACCTTCCTACCCACTTCACTCCCACACAATCTCTCTCTTCTTTAACGTTCAGCTTTTCAGCTTTGCTTTCTTTGTTGTTATAAAGTTAAATGGAGTTGATTTTCCATTGCCCTCAAGATCGCCGGTTGTCTCTATCCGGAACCATGCTGGTTTGTCCAATGTTGGCCCAGGCACGATCTCCCACTGGAAGCCCAGCTCTTTGGTAGGGCCTGGGAAAACCGTGTGGGATCTGAGTGGCACCCATCTGGTTTGAAACTGCTGATCTCCTGGGATTTTCATGCACAACAGTCTCTAGAGTTTACAGAGAATGATGCGAAAAACAAAACAAAATATCCAGTGAGCAGCAGTTCTATGGACGAAATGACCTTGATAATGAGAGAGGTCAGAGGAGAATGGCCTGACTGGTTTAAGCTGACAGGAAGGTGACAATAACTCAAATAACCATGTGTTACAACATGGTGTGCAAAAGAGCATCTCTGAAAACACAACACATCAAATCTTAATGTGGAAGGGCTACAGAAGGTGAAGACTGTAATGTATAAATCTATTTCTCGTAGAGAAATGACCCCCCCCTTAGCACTACGTATTGATCTGTTGTCTAAGCATGCACATCGTTCTCTCTCTCTCGCTGCAATGTGAATACACAAGTTAAAGCCATCTCTCACGTGTGCTTTTATTTAATTGATATGTAGTTGTGCACAGACACAAATTGGCAATGAGGATGAGATCTGAATGTCAGAAGGTATCACAAACTGCACCGACAGTTACAGCACGATTATGGGGCGAAACAGCAAGAGTTTAACAGTACAGAGGAGGTCGTCACAGATGCTAACAAACATACGAGTGACAGTGAAAGACGCGTTGAATTTAAAGTGAAAATAACATGGTGATGGCCTTAGTCAGGAAAGTTGATGAATTTGATAGCGCCATTGAAGGCTGGGAGTCATATATTGAGAGGGTTGAACTGTATTGTAATGTGAACAATGTGGAGGAGCAAAAGAAAGTCCCTACACTTCTTCGCTTAATGGGTCCAAGCACATACAGTCTCCTAATCAACTTAGTAACCCTAAAAAGCCAGCAAGCAAGATGTTCAATGAGCTTCTTATAATTTTGAGCCCTAAACTGCTGGTAATAGCTGAGAGAATTAGATTTTTACAAAAGAAACAAGTCAAAAGCTGAAAGTTTTTCTGAATACACTGCAAAACTGCACAAATTTTTCCTTTCACTGTGACCTTAGAGATGGACTTCCTGATGCATTAAGGGACTGGCTTGTATGTGGCATGCATAGTCAAAGCACCCAGAAGAGGCTAATGTCTAAAAGAGACCTAACCTTAGAACATGCATTGAGCATTGCTATATCGTTAGAGACTGCAGCAAAGAGACTCAGAAAAGGAGGTTGGATTGTGAAATGCAGAAAATATCCCTGAATGGAGCAAAAAGCCAAAGATGTTATCAATGTGGCAAATCCTCCCATGATGCAAGTGACTGTTAATTCAAAGAAAAAGTCTGCAGAAAGTGTCACAGACAAGGTCACATAGAGAGAGTGTGCAAGGCAGACAAAAAGCACAACTGAGTGAAAAGTCTCAAACACAAAACTAAGCAAATACATGAAGTTACTGATGTAAAACAGAATCAGTTATGCCTTGAACTATGTAGCATAACTGAAGGAGATCACAAAATCACATGGATCACAATAGTTGAGTGCAGCGTAAAACTGGAAGTGGAGGTGGATACAGGGACAATTTTGTCCATAATTCCAGAGGTTGACTACAACAGACTGTTTTCAAAGCTACTACTAGAGAAGATCTCAGTGACGCTAAAGACCTACACATGCAAAAAAGTGTCTCTCAAAGGCAAACTGAAGGTAAATGTGAAGTATGGAGGCCAAGCACAGCAGCTAGAGCTTTATGTATTGAAAAGTGGAGGGCCAGCACTTTTCTGACATGAATAGTTGCAAAAAATCCAACTAGTCTGACATTCAATCAAAGCTCTCAGTGTGGCATCAACAGGCAACTGCAGCCCACATGGTAGCACTAACCAGAGGCTGTCACAGCTGCTTAATGCTAATCAGAAGGTGTTTGAGAAGAGAATAGATAAGCAGATCAAAGACTTGGCCAAAAGCTGTTTGGGATGTCAAAAAGTTCAAAATGCACCCCCACAGGCACCTTTGCACCCATGGGAGAGGCCGTCATTACCATGGCAAAAAGTACATATTGACTTTTCTGGGCCATTCATGGACTCCATGTTTCTGATTACTATGGATGCTCATTTGAAGTGCCAGGAGGTTATACCAGTGAGGTCAACCACCTCAGCAAATCTGTCTCTGCCCTGAGGACCACCTTCATCAGAAACGGCTTACCAGAAGAAATTGTGAGTGACTACAGACCACAATACATGTCAGAAGAATTCCAACTGTTCATGAGGAAAAATGGCATCAAAAATTTCAAGTCAACTCCTCACCACCCAGCAATGAATGTGTTAGCTGAAAGGTTTGTCCAAACCTTCAAAAAGTCTATTAAAGCTATGGACAAGGAGGACATTTCTTTACAGCACAAGGTGGACATCTTTCTTTTTGTGTATCCAAACTCTGTTCCTGTGATTACATATCAAACACCTGCAATGCTGTTCATGAACAGAAACCTGAGATCTCACATAGACCTCCTGAAACCAGACCTCCGGAGGAAAGTGCAGAATAAACAGTTCAGCCAGTTGCCAAGTGAAGCAGTAAGGAGCTTCGAGATTGGACAGGAAGTCCTAGCATGTGATTGCCAAGAAGGCAGGTGGACACCTGGTAGGATAGCTACAAGAACTGTGCCACTGATGTATACAAAGTATGTTGGAGATCAGACACGGAGATGTCATGTGGACCAGGTTCTGAATACCCAACAGAAGAACACATCTATATTGACTGCATCCAAGAAGGCGGACACATTACATCCACTGGACCTACCCCTCAGTGATGGTGTCACTGACAACAATGTGCCACCGGAAACCAAGAACGTTGTCTAAGACGAGACACCTCCCAAACCTGATACCACTGCACAGGTCCAAAGGCGCGATGAGAATGCTATCATTGGCAAGACACCTGACAAATCTGATGCCATTCCACAGGTCCAGAGGCACTACCCTGAAAGAAACAGACCACCACCCAAAAGACTGAAACCTTGGAACTGTGAAGTTAGTTATGGACTGTTATTGTGAAAGCATGTTTATTTGGAATATGGATCGTGAAAGGGAAATTGAATGCTTTGTACATAATCAATTTTATGTTGCATTAATCTAAAGGAGGTGGAGGTGTAATGTATGAATCTATTTCTTTTAGAGCAATGACCCCACCCCCTTAGTGCATCGTATTGACCTGTTGTCTATGCATGCACATTGTTCTCTCTTTCTCTTTCTTGCTGCAATGTGGATAAGCCAGTTAAAGTTATCTTCTGCATCTTCTGCGTGCGTGCTTTTATTTAATTGATATGTAGTTGTGCACAGACACAACAAAGGCCATGAACGTGCACTCAGCGGTCACTTTATCACATACAGGAGACACCTGATATTGTGGCCACTGAGTGCCTAATTAAAACCGTTATTATTTTAACTCACACTCACACTCTGTCATCTCCCACAAAGACATAGACGTACGTACTAGGTAATCTCACACACTGACACACATTAAGTACCTTTACATTAAAGTGGTGCGATGCTTCAGGAGTATCATAAAGGATTCATGTCACCCTGACCATTCCCTTTTCTATCTTCTACCATCGAGGCAAAGATACAGGAGTTTGATTGCCTGGGTGTCTCCACTGCTATCAGATTCCTGAACCCATCACCTCTTTCACATCTCCTTCCTTTTCACTTCCTTGGTAAAGCAGCCAGCATAACCAAAGACCTCACCCACCTGGACAATCTCTCTTCTCGCCCCCTTCCCTCCCTTCAGGCAGAAATACAAAAGGCTGAAGGCACGGACCACCAGGCACAGGGACAACATCTATCCCAGTTATTGAACATCTCCCTAGTTCAATAGGGATGGATCCTTGACCTCACAGTCTACCTCGGTGTGGCCTTGCATCTTATTGACTATTTGCACTGCACTTTCTCTGTAACTGTAACATTTTGTCCTGCATTCTGTTACTGTTTTACCTCAGTGCACTATTGTCATGAATTGATCTGTGCGAGCAGCACGCAGGACAGTTTTTCACTGTACTTCAGTACATGTGACAATAATAAGCCAATTTACCTTTGTGGACGCTGCTAGTGTCCACTAACAATTAACACTTTATGTGCATTCTGTTGTTGTTTACCCCTTCTGCTACCTCAATGTGCTGGTGTAATAAAATGATCTACACTGATAAAGGCAAAATGAAATTCTTCTCTGTATGTCAATACTTGTGACAAAAATAAACCAGAGCAACACACACAAAATGCTGGAGGAACGCAGCAGGTCAGGCCGCATCTATGGAAGTGAATAACCAGTTGACATTTCAGGCTGAGGCCCTTCTTCAGGACTGGCAAGGAAGGGGGAATATCCCAGAATTAAACAGTGGGGGGGGGGGGAGAAGGAGGATAGCTAGAAGCTGACAGGTGAGGCCAGGTGAGTGGGAAAGCTAAAGAGCTGGAGAGGAAGGAATCTGATACGAGAGGAGAGCAGACCCAGGGGAAGGTGATAAGCAGGTGAGAGGAGGTAAAGGGCCAGAGTGGGGAATAGAAGGGGTGGGGGACTTTTTTACCAGAAGGAGAAATTGATATTCATGCCACCAGCTTAGTAGCTACCCAGACGGAATATAAGGCGTTGCTCCTCCACCCTGAGGCAAGGGTGGCATCAACTTGGCACAAGAATCAAAAGTAAACTGTTTGGCCACTGGGAAGTTCCTCTTTCGGTGGATGGGGCAGAGATGCTGAATGAAGCGGTCTCACCCATGCGGAGGAGGCTGCGTAGGGAGCACTGGACACAATAGGCAATAATAAGCCCACTTAGAATTTACAATCCTCTTTAACTCTTTCTCTCTTGTTTATTCTGTGATTGTCAATGTGTTATTTGTTGCACTGTTTCATATTGTCCTGTAATCTTTGCACCATTCTGCTATTTCTGCACTCATATTTATTGTTGTGTTGATTGTTACCAAGTGAACTCTCTGAGCTACAGGTGAGCATGGAATTTCATCTTGGGGCAATTTAGTGGGTGGATTTCTCATCTTGAGAACTGTGAAATCTGTGTGAGTTCATGATGACCTTTGGCAAAGAAATTTTTCAGATATGCTCCAGTCTCAGTGGGACACTGGCTCTAATCTTATTGACCTGCACTCAACAAAAATAAATCTTTTTATTTTTTAATAGTTTCCTTTAGACGCTTCCAGATGTGGGGTGGGTATTGCAGGATGGAATTGGAGATTAATTGAAACAGCTTTTCAGAATTCAAAATCGTAAATAATCACTTTTTTTTATCTTTACATTTTACTGAACATTTGTAGCAACTTTTGTTTTATTTAAAGCCCATCATCTTGTCCATTTTGCTCCATTATCACTTCAGTCTCCGTTTTCCCTGTCTCTAATCAAAGCCTCATTAAGTTGAAAAAATAGATGACCTGCTGTCTCCAGACTGCAAACAATTCATGGTCAGGATTTGAGGAATCAGTGCAAAAAAAAGGAGTCTCATATTGCATCTTTTATAAATCTTTCTTCCATGTCAGGACATTTTATATGAGGACATTACTGTGATTATTGCTAAACGTCTTTAATTATTATGCAAAATTATACATCAATCCCAAAACTGTACTTCCACAACCTGTGGAGTTATCAATTAATTTCTAGAACCACTAATGAGCATATTTCTATTAAATTAAATTGATCAAATCCATTCAATGGCATAAATCTAGAAGTTAATACTATGAGAGATCCCAAAGAGTAACCATTAATGACAAACAATATTTATGTTTCTTTAGTCAAGACCAAAAGCAAAACGCCTGAGCATTTTCTGAACACCACATGCATCTTCAGACTGAAGAAATGACTTTCAGTCCATATCCAGTAAGTTTTACTTTGCTTAGTTGGCATTGTCGGTGTTATTCTGTGTGTTATTGCCGTTACTTTCCAATTTCCCCCGAGATCAATAAAGTATGACTATGACTATAACTATGACTACTTTTCTTATTTTAGAATAAAGAAGATGCTGTTGTTTTGTTAAGTTTGAATCATTGTCTATGGATGATTGTGAATCTTCTTCCAATCTGTTCTCACTTTGTTGTAAAGGTGCCCTGGCAATATTGTAACTACAATGAGCACGATTAAAGCAGAAATACTGGCAATTATAGATGGATTGGACTCTGTAGTTCACGTTATGATGTGCTTCTGGTTTCTGGTTGCTCCTTTTTTTTAACTATTTTTGGGCGATTTTGATCAGTGTGGCCTGTAGATAATGAACTGAACTGAATGTGTCTGGACTCCTTCGATTTTGTGTTTATTTTCTGCGTTTTTCGCTCATTTGTTTTTTTGAATTTGTGTGACTTGGTTTTATTTTGCACGTGGGGAAGGGGTTTGAAGTTTTCCATTGAGCCAGTTCCATAGTTTTCTTTGTTTTGTGGCTGTCTGTGGGTAAGACAAATCTTAGGGTTGTATACTGCATACTGACTTATGTACTTTGAATCTTTGAATGGTATTTAACACTCTGATTTCAGCCTTTATTTCTTTCATTCCTTATCCTTCATTTCTGTTTCCCTTGCTTGCTTACTATCTCTCGTGGCCTTTTTCTGCGATCATTTTCATTTTCTTAAGACCATAAGACTTAGGAGCAGAATTAGGCCATTCAGCCCATTGATTCTGCTCTGCCATCCCATCATGGCTGATTTATTATCCCTTTCAACCCCATTCTCCAGCCTTTTCCATAAACGTTTAGCACCCTAACTAGTCAAGAACCTATCAGCCTCCACTTTAAGTATACTTAAGGACTTGGCCTTCACAGCCATCTGTGGCAATGAATTCAACAGATTCACTACCCTCTGGCGAAAGAAATTATTCCTTATCTCTGTTTCAAAGAGACATCCTTGTATTCCAGGTCTGTGCCCACTTATCCTAGGCACCCCCACTATAGGAAACATCTGCAGATTTTCTCTTATTTGAAAAAGGGTATACCTGCTATGGAGGGGTGCTGCAAAGATTCACTTGATTGGTTCCTGAGGCGGTAAATCCGTAAAATGAAGTGAAATTGGTTTATATTCTCTCAACTTTAGAGGAATAAGAAATGATGTTGAATCTTACAAAATTCTTACAGAAGAATATTTTGACTGGTTGAGATAGCAGATCACAATTACAGCATAAGGCATTGATCATTTAGGACTGAGGAGAGGAGAATTTTTTTTATTCGGATGTGATGAATCTTTGGAACTCTCCATCCCAAAGGACAAGGGAGATGCAATTATTATTCCAAAATACTGGTATTGTACAAGATTGTATCCTGCTCTACTCCCTGTACACTTATGACTGATTGGTGAGATTCTGCTCGAATTCCAACTACAGGTTTGCAGATGAGACCAATGTAATAGGCCGTATCTGAAATGGCGATGAATCGGAGTGCAGGAAAGTGAGAGAGCTTGGTAACATGGTGTCGTGACAAACAACCTTTTCCTCAATGTCAACAACAAAACAGCTGTCATTGACTTTGGGAAGAGGGCAATGCACATTCTCCTTTCTACATCACCTGTGCGGAGTTTGGGAAATCTTCAGGTTCCTAGGCGTGAACTGTCCTGGCCCAAACACCTTGATGTCATGTCCAAGATAGCTCACCAAGACGTCTATTTCTTTAAGAGGCTAGAGAAACTCGGCACTTTACCAATGTTTATCAATGTACCATAGAAAGTGTTCTATCTGGATGTATAACAACTTGGTATATCAACTGCTTTTACACAAGTCCGCAGGAAACTGCAGAGAGTTGTGGACACAGCTCAGCACATCACAGAAACTAACCTCCTCTCTATGGACTCTGCCTAACTCCTTGCTGCCTCAGTAAATCAGCCAGCATAATCAAAGACCCCTCTCACCCTGGACGTTCTTTCTTCGTCCCTCTCCCATCAGGCAGAAGATACAAAAGCCTGAAAGCATGTGCCAGCAGGCTCAAAGACAACTTCCTGCTGCTAAGAGACCCTTAAGTGGACCCTTTGCATGATAAGATGGACTCCTAACCCCACAGTCTACCTCATTTGTCATCTTGCACTTTACTGCGCTTTCTCTGTAGCTTTTACACTGTGTTCTGCATTGTTATTGCTTTCCCTTGTTCTACATCAATGCAACACACACAAAATGCTGGAGGAACTCAGCCGGCCAGGCTGTAGCTATGGAAAAGAGTAAACAGTCAACGTTTCTGACCGAGACTCTTTATCAGGACTGGAAAATAAGAGGAGAAGTCAGAGTAAATTATGAGGGGTATGGACAGAGTAAATGTGAATAGGCTCTTTCCACTTAGATTAAGAGAGATAAGTAAGAGAGGACATGGCTTTAGGATGAAAGGGGAAAGGTTTAGGGGGAACATCAGGGGATCTCCTTCACTCAGAGAGTGGTGGGAGTGTGGAACGAGCTGCCATCTGACATGGTAAATGTGGGCTCACTCTGAAGTTTTAAGAATAAATTGGATAGGTACATGGATGGGAGAGGTCTGGATGCAGGTCAATGGGACTAGCGGAATAAAGTTTTGGCACGGACTAGAAGGGCCGAATGGCCTGTTTTCTGTGCTGTGGTGTTCTGTGGTTAAGAAGGTAGGGGTAGGGAAGGAAGTAGAACAACGTGACAGGAGATAGGTGCAGCTGGGGGAGAGGGGAGGGGTGAAGTAAAGAGCTGGGAAGTTGATTGGTGAAAGAGATAAAAGGCTGGAGAAGGGGGAATCTGCTAGGACAGGACAGAAGACTGTGGAAGAAAGGGAAGGGGAAGAAGCATCAGAGGGAGATGATGGGCAGGTAAGGAGATGTGGTGAGAGAGGGAAACAGGATTTTAGGTCAATGCACTGATCTGATCTGTATGAACAGTATGCAAGTCAAACTTTTTGCTGCATCATGGTGCATGTGACAATACCAATACCAATCATTGGGATTCTTTAAAAGTGATCAATAATTTTCTGGATATTAAAGGAATAAAGGAAAATAGGGATAGTGGAGGAATATGGCTTTGAGGGAGAATGATCTGATCCTGAATGGTGAGGCTGGCCAGTGGCTCACTCCTGCTGTTTATTTATATAATTTTCTTACAGTTCCTCCCTAAAGACGAGCCATTCTGCAGTTGGAGGACTGTGTGTGTGTGTGTGGGTGGGTGTGGAATGGGGCTTGTTTTGCTGTAGTCTTGTTGCTTGTTGTGTTCTGGTGTAGTTCTGCTGAACGCTGTAGACATGCTATGTTGGTGCTGGAATGTGTGCCCACCTTTGCAGGCTGCTCTCCAGCGCATCCTTCGTTACATTGCTTGTTGATGCAAATGATGCATTTCACCGTACGTTTCGATGTACATGTGATAAATAAACGAATCTGAATCTGAATCCATTTGCGGCACAGTTCCTTTCCATGAACTGTTCATACACCAGGCATTTTGCAAATTTGAAAGCAGCTGTGAACTCAGTTTCTAGGCAGCAGAAGCCGCCCGCAGCCATGCAGTAGCTGACAAATCCATCTGCCAGTCTCCCTAATGCTTGTTCATATGTGCATAGGTTGGGGTTCATAGACTGGTAAGGAGCTGCAGTCTGAGTGAAAGTAGGGAGCACCTTCATTAAGTTCTGAGCCATTACGAGGGATCCTATCAATGAGAAATCCTGGAAGAAAATGCAACCTGATTATTTGTTGCAACCATCAAAAGCGTGTTTTAAGTTGTTGAGAAGGGGAGAGGCGGAGAGCACAAAAGAAGTGCTCTTGTGATCTGGTGAGGAACAGAATTATCCAGGTGCTGTTCGTGTGATCGGAGAGGGTGCTGAATGCTTATTAATTATGACTGGTCGGACTAGATGAGAGCAATTCAGAGGGAGACAAAACACAGTGGGATTCAAAGCGCAGCAGTTACAATTAAATCTGAAATAAAAGAAACTCCTGGAAATATTCAACATAACAGGTGGACTCTGTCAGGCAAAGGAAAAATGGGTATAATGGGTTCTTCCTACAAATGTAGGTCCCTTACAGTCAGAAACAGGTGAATTGATCATGGGGAACAAGGACATGACAGACCAATTGAATAACTACTTTGGTTCTGTCTTCACTAAGGAGGACATAAATAATCTTCCAGAAATAGTAGGGAACCGAGGGTCTAGTGAGATGGAGGAACTGAAAGAAATACATGCTAGTAGGGAAGTGGTGTTAGGTAAATTAAGGGGATTAAAGGCAGATAAATCCCCCGAGCCAGATGGTCTGCATCCCAGAGTGCTTAAGGAAGTAGCCCAAGAAATAGTGGATGCATTAGTGATAATTTTTCAAAACTCTTTAGATTCTGGATTAGTTCCTGAGGATTGGAGGGTGGCTAATGTAACCCCACATTTTAAAAAAGGAGGGAGAGGGAAAACGGGGAATTATAGACCGGTTAGCCTAACGTCAGTGGTGGGGAAACTGCTAGAGTCAGTTATCAAAGATGTGATAACAGCACATTTGGAAAGCGGTGATATCATCGGACAAAGTCAGCATGGATTTGTGAAAGGAAAATCATATCTGACGAATCTCATAGAATTTTTTGAGGATGTAACTAGTAGAGTGGATAGGGGAGAACCAGTGGATGTGGTATATTTGGATTTTCAAAAGGCTTTTGACAAGGTCCCACACAGGAGATTAGTGTGCAAACTTAAAGCACACGGTATTGGGGATATGGTATTGATGTGGATAGAGAATTGATTGGCAGACAGGAAGCAAAGAGTGGGAATAAACAGGACCTTTTCAGAATGGCAGGCAGTGACTAGTGGGGTACCGCAAGGCTTAGTGCTGGGACCCCAGTTGTTTATAATATATATTAATGACTTGGATGAGGGAATTAAATGCAGCATCTCCAAGTTTGCGGATGACACGAAGCTGGGCGGCAGTGTTAGCTGTGAGGAGGATGCTAAGAGGATGCAGGATGACTTGGATAGGTTAGGTGAGTGGGCAAATTCATGGCAGATGCAATTTAATGTGGATAAATGTGAGGTTATCCACTTTGGTGGCAAGAACAAGAAAACAGATTATTATCTGAATGGTGTCTGATTAGGAAAAGGGGAAATGCAATGAGACCTGGGTGTCATTGTACACCAGTCATTGAAAGTGGCCATGCAGGTACAGCAGGTGGTGAAAAAGGCGAATGGTATGCTGGCATTCATAGCAAGAGGATTCGAGTACAGGAGCAGGGAGGTACTACTGCAGTTGTACAAGGCCTTGGTGAGACCACACCTGCAGTATTGTGTGCAGTTTTGGTCCCCTAATCTGAGGAAAGACATTCTTGCCATAGAGGGAGTACAAAGAAGGTTCACCAGATTGATTCCTGGGATGGCAGGACTTTCATTTGATGAAAGACTGGATCGACTAGGCTTGTACTCTCTGGAAATTAGAAGATTGAGGGGGGATCTGATTGAAACGTATAAAATTCTAAAGGGATTGGACAGGCTGGATGCAGGAAGATTGTTCCTGATGTTGGGGAAATCAAAAATGAGGGGTCACAGTTTGAGGATAAAGGGGAAACCTTTTAGGACCGAGATGAGGAAAAACTTCTTTACACAGAGAGTGGTGAATCTGTGGAATTCTCTGCCACAGGAAACAGTTGAGGCCAGTTCATTGGCTATATTTAAGAGGGAGTTAGATATGGCCCTTGTGGCTAAAGGGATCAGGGGGTATGGAGAGAAGGCAGGTACAGGGTTCTGAGTTGGATGATCAGCCATGATCGTACTGAATGGTGGTGGAGGCTTGAAGGGCCGAATGGCCTATTCCTGCACCTATTTTCTATGTTTCTGTGTTTCTTCAGGCCTGTGCAGGGGGCAGGGAGCATTGGGCTCTGTTTTAGAGCACCTGAATTGGTTAATTGCTGTGTAAGAAGAGTTTTAATTGTTTAGAGTTCCTTGTGGTCTCCTGGTGCCTTATGTTTAAGTTTGTTAAGCTTACTCTGATAGCCTCAGGAATTCCATGTTACCTGCATTATTTAAGTGAACACCTGATTCGCATTAATCACAGGGTCCTAGTTTGGAAAATGTTACCTCTTGCAGTTTTGGTCGGCTAAGCCATCGACGTTCTTTTGGAATTTTTATAAATAAGCTCTCATCTCTGTCGCTACATCAGAGTCTGCTTTTCCTCCACACTTGGGCTCGGATATTGCCAGTGCAAAACGTGACACGGGACTTATTGGTGAGCAATGTTACATACATCTCACTCGGGAGGTTGGTTATCTGAAGCTGGGAAAGACATCCAGTCAGATCAGAGGTCCCTGTGCCGAGATGCAGATGCAGCAAGCAGTTGGGAAGGTGAACGCTACATTCCCTGCAACATGCCGGGACTGGAGACAGCCGCTGAACCTCCTGAGTCTTGCATTAAGCTTCTTTGAAAAGGGGTCAGAAAGCAAAGACAGTGAGATCGGACTGGGATTTGGATGGAGAATTAGATTATAGGTATTTGGAAGCTCAAGTTTATCCTTGCAGGTAGAATAGATGAGCTCTTGAAAATCGTCAACTTGTTTTCTACAAGATCCTTGAGAACACCTCATTCGTGTGGAAGGCAATAATTGAATGAAATGCAAGGGAATTACTAATTCACCTGGATAGACATTTTGGAGCTGGATGGTGAGAAAAAGTGAGGTAAGAGGACAGGGATTGTACCTCCTGAAACAGCATGAAAGACCAGAGCAAACGACGATATCATGGAGGTAATGGTCTCTTTAGAATGATGCCAGAGAGGAGGGAGTGTACCTGATGGTTGAAGGACCCATTGAATGTGAACGTTGCTGGGATGAAAGATGGGGTGTCTTGATTTCAGATTTCAAACATCTGCAATTTTTTTGTTTTTTGGTTACTTCTTTCAAAATATGTCAAAAAATCAGTATGTCATCTGCTATGAATTATCACAGACAAACTTTGTATACCTTATTAAACTCAGAAGTCAATCAGGGCTTCCCAATTTCCTGTTTTATTATGTTGTCTGTTGTGTAGTAAATACTATGCTTTTCATTATGTTAAATAAATTCACTCTATCCCTCCTTTCTACAGGGAAATTACAGTCTGTCATGAGACTGTCACTCATAATGACAAGGAGCACCCTGTAAAATCTTTATTTTGATGTGTCCTTTTTTTTAATCAGGTGACATAAAAACTGTACCTTTTTCTCTAGATTCAGTCTCACCATTGATGTGTACAATGCAAGTATAACTTTTTCTGACCTCCAGATGCACCCCAGAATACCAAATTGCCTGTTTAATAACTGCTTGACACCAACCAGATGCTCTCAGAACACGATCACTACTAAATTCTCTGTTTTTCTTCTATTTCAAAGACCTCTATCATGCCAATGGAGCCCCTTTCAAGTCATACCTGTTTATTGTTACTTGATCCTCTGCACATTATCCTGCATTTATCCATATTAAATTCTATCTGCCATATCTCACTTCCATCTAAGTAATTGGACCAAGTCTCTCTGAAGGTAGTCGGTCTCCTCTTGACTTGCTTTCAGATCAGAGAAGTTAATACAGTACACCAGATGCTCCAGTCCATTTAACGCACAGAAAATTCAAACGGTCCAGGGATTCCACAATAGATTCTTATGGAAAGCCACCTTACTCTCTGTTACATAGAGTAATACCCACCCCCTGGCATTATCCTGTCTTTTGTGGCCTTGCTGGTTCTCAATCCAAAAGAATTGTCTGTCAATTATCTCATGGGCAGCAAGGTTCTTTAACAGTCCCATATGAATAAAACTTTTACAATGTCTTTAGACATCCCAAACAAAATGTGTGTGTAAAATTACTGCAGTTTAGTTATCATTGAAGGAATTCTTTAACTGATAATTTATGGTGCTGCTGACTGATCTGGGTGTCACATGTTTACTTAAATACTTATTATGGAAACATGTTTTTCCATTTTACAACACAAGAATAAGCTTCTCAGTCCAACAGACCACATTGCCCTTTACTCTCACAGTTCTGCTGCCTTCTGGGTTCTTAATGCTACTTATCTCATTTTTAACCCCATAGATATAAGAACGGTTGACGGGGTAGAAATGCGTCTCTACGTGCAAGGCGCTCCTTCCCTCCACTAGCCTGCAAGTCACCCTTGGGCAAGGTGAAGCACCTGCTCAGCACCCCCCCCCCCCGAAAGGAAGGTCACGTGAGGCCATGGGAGCAGGTGGTGGATGGTCGTATGAGCAGCTGGTACATATCACAAGTCCTGGTTTTGCAAACACTGATGCCAGGCAAGCTCTGTAGAATATTAAAATGGCTGGGGTCACCCATCTTGTAAGGATGCTGCCCAGAAGAAGACAATGGCAAAGAACTTCTGTAGAAAAAATTGCCAAGAACCCTCATGGTTTTGGAAAGAACATGATCACCTACATTATATAACACGTCACATCACAATGATGATGATGAGATTGACTTGGACTCCAACAATTCTAATAGTCTTCTCCGTATAGAAGCATGTTTCCACTGCTCTCTACCGTGAAATTTTTAGATGGAAATTCATGTTTACTGTTCTTCCTTTTACATTACTCATCAATGTGGTATGGAAACTGCACTGCAGGGGACATGAAGCTCTACAACTGGTAGTCAAAACTGCTCGCCATATCACTGACACCATTCTACCAATCCTCAAGGACATGCAGTACTGTGCTAAAGTCTTAGGCACATGTATGTTGCGAGGGTGCCTAAGACTTTTGCACAGTACTGCAGTAATTTTATGTATCGCACTATGCTGCTGCCGCAAAAGATAAACTAATGTCATGACGTGTGTAAGTGATGATGAATCTGATTATGATTTGGGTCTCTATTGTGGACTGAAAGTGGGGAGCAGGCAGGGAGAGGGGAATCATGTTTTGGAAAGGGGAAGGGAGAAGGGAGGGAGCTTGCCTGGTGCCTCGGGGCTGGGTGTGTCTGTACCTGTGGCATGCCCCTCATCCCCATCCCCTGGCCCCTGAGACTCCTTCTCTGACACCTGTCCCACACACCTCCCGTGCCGCTCCACCCTCACCATTCCCAACATCCTTTGCTCCTGCCAGATTAACAAACTCACACTCTGCCCCACGTTGACAAATACAGTACCTTGCAAAGGTCTTAGCCACCTTGCCTATATATATGTGCCTAAGATGTTTGCACAGTATTGTATTTACAGAAAGTTGCTGGAAAAAGATCAGTAACTTCATGAAGGATCCCATACACCCAGCTCATGGACTGGTTGTCCCACTCACATCAAGAAGGAGATTTCACAATATCCACCCCAGGACCACCAGACACAAAAAAAAGTTACTTTCCCCAAGCAGTAAGACAAATCAACACTTTTGTCCACTAACCCACCCCTCCATACGCCCAACCACCACTACTTTATCATTTCCTGTCAGTCATCTTATGTACAGACACTCCTGCACCTAGCTTTATGTGTGTACAATCAATCTACATACATAAGACCTTAAGACATAGGAACAGAATTAAGCCATTCAGCCCATCAAGCCTGTTCTGCCATTCCACCATCACTGATCCCATATCCCACTCAACCCCATACACCAGCCTTCTCACCATATCCTTTGATGCCCTGACCGATCAGGAAATGATCAACTTCTGCCTTAAATATACACACGGACTTAGACTTCATTTCAATCTGTGGCAGAACATTCCACAGATTTACCACTTTCTATCTAAAAAAATTCTTCATTACCACTGTTCTAAAGGGTCGCCCCTTAATTTTGAGGCTGTGCCCTCTAGTTCTGGATATCCCTACCACAGGAAACATCCTCTCCACATCCACCCTATCTAGTCCTTTCAACATTCAGTAGGTTTCAATGAGATCCCCATGCATTCTTCTAAATTCCAGTGAGTACAGGCCCAAAGCTGCCAAACACTCCTCATATATTAATCCCTTCATTCCCAGAACCATCCTCATGAACCTCCTCTGGACTCTCTCCAATGACAACACATCCTTTCTGAGATATGGGGCCCAAAACCATTGACAATACTTTAAGTGCAGCCTAACTAGTGTCTTATAAAGGCTCAGCATTATCTGCTTGCTTTTATATTCTACTTCCCTTGAAATAAATGCCAATATTGCATTTGCTTTCTTTATCACTGACTGAACCTGTAAATTAACCTTCTGGGAGTCTTGCACAAGGACTCCTATGTCCCTTTGCACCTCTGATGTTTGAACCTTCTCCCCGTTTAGATAGTAGTCTGCATTATTGTTCCTTTTACCAAAATGCATTATCATACATCTCCCAACACCGTATTCCTTTTGCCGCTTTCTGCCCTTTCTTCCAATTTGTCTAAGTCGTGTTGCAATGGCATTGCTTCCTTAGCCCCACCTACCCCTCCACCTACCTTCATATCATCTGCAAACTTTGCCACAAAGCCATCAATTCCATTATCAAAATCATTGACATGTG
Organism: Mobula hypostoma; assembly: GCF_963921235.1. Taxonomy (NCBI): domain Eukaryota; kingdom Metazoa; phylum Chordata; class Chondrichthyes; order Myliobatiformes; family Myliobatidae; genus Mobula; species Mobula hypostoma. The sequence goes on along the minus strand of NC_086101.1, from coordinate 73,631,268 downwards.
AAAGGTGGTGGTCCCAATACTGACCCCTGAGAAACACCACTAGTCACTGGCAGCCAACCAGAAAATGCCCCTTTATTCCCACTCACTCCCTCCTGCCTGTCAGCCATTCCGCTGTCCATGCCAGCCTCTTTCCTGGAATGCTATATCTTATCTTATGTATATCTTGTGTATTTTATGCATTTATGTTAGTTGTGTTTTTTATTATTGTGCTCTTATTGTGTTTTTGTGCTGCATTGGATCTAGAGCAGCAATGATTTCATTCTCCTTTACACTTGTGTACTGGAAATGACAATCAATATTGAATCTTGGATCTTGACTTGAAAGGAGATTGAAGAATGTGGAGTTAGTACAGGAAAGTGACGCTGAGGTAAAATATCAGCCCTGATTTTATTCAATGATGAAGCAGGCATAAGAGGCCAAGTGATCTTCTCCTGCTTCTATTTCTTATAGTCTTACTTTTTTTAAGGAAACAGTTTGATTGACTCTTCCCCAGTCTTAATTTTAAACATCACCACATAATATCTTTACTTGCTATGAAAACAACTTAATTTTTCAAGTCTTTCAAGTGAATATTATTTCAATATTTTAAAAAATGTGCAAGATATAAAAGTGGTAATTACAGGCTTGTTGAATGAATTTTATAATTAGTAAGCTTTGACTGGATTGCTTTGTAAAATATCTGAACTACATCCACTCTATATACTTTTTATACTTTTCCAGTATTTATGGAGCTCCAAAAACTATTAGATTCTTCATTACTATTTTCTGGCTTTAATTCTTTGCAGATTCTGGGATATTTCTCATTTTTATTTGCAGATAGTTAATATTTATACGTTTAGCTTGAATAATACAATTGAAGCATAGAGCAATACCACATGGAAGCAGGTCCTTTGACCCATCTCATCCATGGAAACATGCCCTTTCACCTGTCTCATCCATACCGACCAAGATGCACGTATAAGCTAGTCCCATTTGCCTATGTTTGGTCCATACCTCTCTAAATTATTCTCCCCCTTGTAGTGTCCATATCCCTCTAAACCTTTCATCCCCTTGTACTGTCCATCCCTCTAAACCTTTCATCCCCTTGTACTGTCCATCTCATAGAATTTTTTGAGGATGTAACTAGCAGAGTGGATAGGGGAGAACCAGTGGATGTGGTATATTTGGATTTTCAAAAGGCTTTTGACAAGGTCCCACACAGGAGATTAGTGTGCAAACTTAAAGCACACGGTATTGGGGGTAAGGTATTGATGTTGATAGAGAATTAGTTAGTAGACAGGAAGCAAAGAGTGTGAATAAACAGGACCTTTTCAGAATGGCAGGCAGTGACTAGTGAGGTACCGCAAGGCTCAGTGCTGGGACCCCAGTTGTTTACAATATATATTAATGACTTGGATGAGGGAATTAAATGCAGCATCTCCAAGTTTGCGGATGACACGAAGCTGGGCGGCAGTGTTAGCTGTGAGGAGGATGCTAAGAGGATGCAGGGTGACTTGGATAGGTTGGGTGAGTGGGCAAATTCATGGCAGATGCAATTTAATGTGGATAAATGTGAAGTTATCCACTTTGGTGGCAAAAATAGGAAAACAGATTATTATCTGAATGGTGGCCGATTAGGAAAAGGGGAGGTGCAATGAGACCTGGGTGTCATTAAACACCAGTCATTGAAAGTGGGCATGCAGGTACAGCAGGTGGTGAAAAAGGCGAATGGTATGCTGGCATTTATAGCGAGAGGATTCGAGTACAGGAGCAGGGAGGTACTACTGCAGTTGTACAAGGCCTTGGTGAGACCACACCTGCAGTATTGTGTGCAGTTTTGGTCCCCTAATCTGAGGAAAGATATCCTTGCCATAGAGGGCTATGCGGTAGGGAAATTCTAGGCAGTTTCTAGAGTAGGTTACATGGAGTAGGAAAAACTTCTTCACACAGAGAGTGGTGAATCTGTGGAATTCTCTGCCACAGGAAACAGTTGAGGCCGGTTCATTGGCTATATTTAAGAGGGAGTTAGATATGGCCCTTGTGGCTATGGGGATCAGGGGGTATGGAGGGAAGGTTGGTGCAGGGTTCTGAGTTGGATGATCAGCCATGATCATAATAAATGGCGGTGCAGGCTCAAAGGGCCGAATGGCCTACTCCTGCACCTATTTTCTATGTTTCTATGTTTCTATCCCTCTAAACCTTTTATCCCCTTGTACTGTCCATATCCCTCTAAACCTTTCATCCCCTTGTGCTGTCCATCCCTCTAAACCTTTCATCCCCTTGTACTGTCCATCCCTCTAAACCTTTCATCCCCTTGTACTGTCCATCCCTCTAAACCTTTCATCCCCTTGTACTGTTCATATCCCTCTAAACCTTTCATCCCTTTGTACTGTTCATATCCCTCTAAACCTTTCATCCCCTTGTACTGTCCATATCCCTCTAAACCTTTCATCCCTTTGTACTGTCCACCCCTCTAAACCTTTCATCCCCTTGTATTGTTCATATCCCCCTAAACCTTTCATCCCTTTGTACTGTTCATATCCCTCTAAACCTTTCATCCCCTTGTATTGTTCATATCCCCTAAACCTTTCATCCCCTTGTACTGTCCATATCCCTCTAAACCTTTCATCCCCTTGTATTGTCCATCCCTCTAAACCTTTCATCCCCTTGTACTGTCCATGTCCCTCTAAACCTTTCATCCCCTTGTACTGTCCATATCCCTCTAAACCTTTCATCCCCTTGTACTGTCCATATCCCTCTAAACCTTTCATCCCCTTGTACTGTTCATATCCCTCTAAACCTTTCATCCCCTTGTACTGTCCATATCCCTCTAAACCTTTCATCCCTTTGTACTGTCCACCCCTCTAAACCTTTCATCCCCTTGTATTGTTCATATCCCCCTAAACCTTTCATCCCTTTGTATTGTCCATCCCTCTAAACCTTTCATCCCCTTGTACTGTCCATCCCTCTAAACCTTTCATCCCCTTGTATTGTCCATATCCCTCTAAACCTTTCATCCCTTTGTATTGTCCATATCCCTCTAAACCTTTCATCCCCTTGTACTGTTTATATCCCTCTAAACCTTTCATCCCCTTGTATTGTCCATATCCCTCTAAACCTTTCATCCCCTTGTACTGTTTATATCCCTCTAAACCTTTCATCCCCTTGTATTGTCCATATCCCTCTAAACCTTTCATCCCCTTGTACTGTCCATCCCTCTAAACCTTTCATCCCCTTGTATTGTCCATATCCCTCTAAACCTTTCATCCCCTTGTACTGTCCATCCCTCTAAACCTTTCATCCCCTTGTATGGGTCCATATCCCTCTAAATCTTTGCTCCCCATATACTGGTCCACATCCCTCTAAATCTCCCTCTACGGGTCCAGTGTCTTTTAAGTGTTGTTAGTGTACTTCTTCTGACAGCTCATTCCATACACAGTATGCACCATGCTCTGTGTGGAGAAGTTGCCCTCAGGTCTCGTTTAAGTCTTGAAACATACAGTAGAACAGCAAAGCACTGGATTTGACATTCAGCCCATCGTGATGACAATTTATACTAACTATAAAGTAAATAAATATAACTGAAAGAAGATAGCACCAGCAAACAACGTAACCAACGGCAATGTCCTTCGGACAGCTCACAAAACTACTTGTTTTACTTCCTTTACCCCTTTTCTCAGGTATGATTCGGCTACTAAACAGCGCGCGATTGGAACCTGTGGCTTACATTTTGCTGGTATGTTTCCGGGCTGATTCAGAATCTGGTGCTTTGCTGTCTCTGAGGGAGTTGGGTCAGATTCGGAGTGGAGTGCGCGGCCTGGATGCCAAGAAGTCTGGAGACAAGCTGCGAGCCCATGATCGGCTCCATTTCTCAACCATCTTGCCAATTAAATCTTCGAGCCAGATAGATATCAACGAAGACTACAGCGGAAGGTGAGCAGGTGTTCAGCACCATCTCCTGGCATTTGACTGTCCCCCTCTCCCTCTAGCTCACTGCTCCCAGAGGAAGGTGCCTGTGTTTGCCCTGTCCCTCTCTTCCTGACACTCGACAGTGCCAGAGTCTTGGGTCTTGGACAAGGTTTAATCAAAGTGGTTTTTGGATTGGACTCTGCAGTTCATGTTATTCATGTTTCTAGTTTCTGGTTACTCATTTTTTTATTGCCATTTTGATCGGGGTGGACTGGCGCTGCGGCCTGCACTAACGATCGACACAGTGCTAAACAGAACTGAATTAAATTAAACTGAACCATCCTAGATTGTTTCAATTACTCCATGGTTTGATGTTTTATATTCTATTTTTATCACTCATTTTTTGCCTTTTGCATGATTTGCTATTTTCACAGCTGTCTGTGGGGAAGACGAATCTCAGGGTTGTATACTGCATACATACTTTGATAATAAATGTACTTCTAATCTTTGAAGTGTCCTCTTCCTATTTATCTTCCATTTCCCATCATTCCCTTCATATTCACGTGTCTATCTAAATTCGATTTATTCCACCAAACTGCCTGCTTCCACTGTTACCACTGATATCATAATCCAGGCACCTACCACTCTCGGCATAAAAATCTTACCCCTCACACCATCTTTAAACTTACTCCCTCTCACCTTAGGTCTTAAAAGCGTGCCCTCTGCTCCCCATTTTGACCAGGGGAAAATGATGCTGACTGTCTACCCTACTTATGATTTTGAAAACCTCGATCTGGTCTCCCTTCAGCTTTCCATGCTCCATGGACAATGGCCCAAGTTTGTTCAACCTTTCCTTGTAGCTTGTACCCTCTAATCCATGCAGCGTCCGGGTAAGCATTTCCTGCCTCTCTGCAGTCTCCATATTCTTCCTACAACGGGGTGACCTGAACTGCACACAATACTCCAAGTGCGGTCCTTCAAAGGTTTCTATAGCTGCAATATGACTTTATTACACTAAAACACACATCCCTACCAATGCAGGCAAGCATGCCACATGCCTTCTTTGGAACACTGGTCTGGGTTAGAATGAGTTATCTCCACACTCATCCCTTGGTTGCTGTGCATTTTTGCCATGGTACTAATTTTTTTAATATATTAATATTTTTCAAAAAGCTTATATTGCAAAAGTGACCTTAATGTGATTACTGCAAGTTTAGAGTAACGTGTTCTGGCAAAGTGGCCTGTCTACTAATGTTCCAGACTAAACCTCTGATGTCTTGTTCATAGTTACAGCGTCTTTAACAATAATAATGGGAATCTTAATTATTTATCATAATTTTCCTATCCCACCTTTGGTAATCCATGCACTGTTATCATGTGATCTTTGATGTGTCTTGCTAAAGTACACTTTGGGCTTCCATTTCAGTGCTCTGTCTCTTCCCTGAGACAGAATCACTTCAGGCACACTGTAGGCTCCTGAATCCAGTGATTCTCCTGAATCTGAGGCAAAGTCCTAAGAGCAACGCAAGAACCAAATGAATGCTAGTAAAAGCCCTGAACACCGATGATCATGTAGAAAGCACAAAAGGAGCTGGAGAAAGACATTTAGCTCCTCATGTCTGATCTTATTCCTGCACAAAAGTCCATTCCCCTGCCAGATAGAACAAGAATGTCCTTTGAATATGATTAACAACCAACCCATTCATGGCCCTTTGAGGGATGAATAGCATCAGCAACCTGGGTTTGATCCTGATTTCTGGTGCTGTGTGTGGGGAACTTTCGTGTTCTCCATGGAACTGCACGATGTTGTCTGTAAACGAGAAACAGCTCATCCCAACACATTTCAAATTATAGTTGGTGACTTTAACCAGGCCTGTCTGAAGAAAACCCTGCCCAAACAGAGGTCCCAACTCACTAGACCACTGCAGTACTATGATGTGGAATGCCTATCATTCCTTCCCGAGACCGCATTTCGGCAAGTCAGATCATTTGGCTGTACTCCTGCTACCTACGTACAGAAAGCCTGAAGAGCAAAGCTCCAGAGAGCAAAACAACTAAGAGGTGGGCCGTGTTCAAGAACTCATCTGAGGATCTGAATGACTACACCAGGGTCGTTACAGACTTTATTAAAACAGCTGTGGATGAATGTGTCCTCAGGAAATCGTTCAGGGTTTTCGCCAGTCGGAAGCACTGGATGAAGAATGAAATCCAGAACCTGCTGAGAGCCAGATCAGAGGTATTCCAGTCTGGAGATCAAGAATGCTACGAGAAGTGCAGATATGGTCTCCAGAATTGGAATCAACGAGGGATGCTCAACAGCTATAACAGGGTTTGAAAGCCACAACCTCCTACAAAGCAAAATCTTACAATATAGGGGACAGCAGAGATTCATATCCAGATGAGCTTAATACCTTCTATGCTCACTTTGATCACCAGACAAGGAGGAACTACCGCACAACCCCATATCTCCCGATCATCCTTTGGTCTCAGTATCTGAAGATGACATGCAGGCTGCCTTCAAAAAAGTAGAAACATAGAAACCCTACTGCACAATACAGGCCCTTCAGCCCACAACACCGTGCCAGACATGTCCTTACTTTAGAAATTACCTAGGCTTACCCATAACCCTCTGTTTTCCTAAGCTCCATGTACCTATCCAGGAACCTCTTAAAAGACCCTATTGTATCCACCTCCAACACAGTCGCTGACAGCCCATTCCACGCACTCACCACTCTCTGCGTAAAAAACTTACCCCTGACATCCCCTCTGTAATTACTTCCAATCACCTTAAAACTATGCCCTCTAATGTTAGCCATTTCAGCCCTGGGAAAAAGCCTCTGACTATCCACACAATCAATTTCTCTCGTCCTCTTATACACCCCTATTAGGTCACCTCTCATCCTCCGTTGCTCCAAAGAGAAAAGGCCAAGTTTACTCAACCTATTCTCGTAAGGCATGCTCCCCAATCCAGGCAACATCCTTGTAAATCTCCTCTGCACCCTTTCTATGGTTTCCACATCCTTCCTGGAGCAAGGTGATCAGAACTGAGCACAGTACTCCAAATGGAGTCTAACCAGGGTCCTATACAGCTGCAACATTACCTCTTGGCTTGAGCTCAATCCCACGGTTGAAGAAGGACAATGCACCGTATGTCTTCTTAACCACAGAGTCAACCTGCGTAGCAGCTTTGAGTATCCTATGGACTTGGATCCTCCACACTGCCAAGAGTCTTATCATTAATACTATATTCTGCCATCATATTTGACCTACCAAAATGAACCATCTCGCACTTATCTGGATTGATCTCCATCTGCCATTTCTCAGCCCAGTTTTGCATCATATTGATGTCCTGTTGTAACCTCCACATTATTCACAACACCCCCAACCTTTGTGTCATCAGTAAATTTACTAACCCATCCCTCCACCTCCTCATCCAGGTCATTTATAAAAATCACAAAAAGAAGGGGTCCTAAAACAAATCCCTGAGGCACACCACTGGTCACTAACCTCCAAGCAGAATATGACCCATCTAGAACCACTTTTTGCCTTCTGTGGGCAAGCCAATTCTGGATCCACAAATCAAGATCTCCTTGGATCCCATGCATCCTTACTTTCTCAATAAGCCTTGCATGGGGTACCTTATCAAATGCCTTGCTGAAATCCATATACTCTACATCCATTGCTCTACCTTCATCAATGTGTTTAGTTGCATCCTCAAAAAATTCAGTCAGGCTCACGACCTGCCTTTGACAAAGCCATGCTGACTATTCCTAATCATATTATACCTCTCCAAATGTTCATAAATCCTGCCTCTCAGGATCTTCTCCATCAACTTATCAACCATTGAAGTAAGACTCACTGGCCTATAATTTCCTGGGCTATCCTTACTCCCTTTCTTGAATAAGGGAACAACATCCGCAACCCTCCAATCCTCCAGAACCTCTCCCATCCCTATTGGTGATGCAAAGATCATTGCAAGAGGCTCAGCAAAGTCCTCCCTCGCCTCCCACAGTAGCCTGGGATACATCTCGTCCCGTCCTGGTGACTTATTCAGATTGTAGGTGAGTGGTAGAATGTGATGAGAGTCTCATTGAAATACAGTACTATGCAAGGGTCTTAGCGGCCTGTACGTACTAGGATGACCAAGAGTTCTGCACAGCACTGTATTTGTCAACATGGAGCGGAAAGCAAAAGATGCTGGGAATGGGGAGGGCTGAGCACCATAGGCGGGGGGGTTGTGTGACAGACGGCAGGGGAGTGCCAGGGACAGGTTGTGGCACAGTGCAGACACACCCAGCCCTGAGACACCAGGCAAGGTCATTTGATTCCAATCCATTGCTTAGTGATCATTACAGAATGTCTTTCCAGTGCTTTCTGCTCCGTCCCCTCTCTCTTCCCCTTTTTCCCAACTATGATTCCCCTCTCCCTGCCCCCTTCCCACTCTCGGTCCATAATAGAGACCCATACCAGAATCAAGTTTATCAGCACTCACATACATCATGAAATTTGTTTTCTTTTTGCAGCAACAGTACAGTGCAATACATAAAATTAGTACAGTGTTGTGCAAAAGTCTAAGGCGCCCAGCTAAATATATATGTGCCTGAGACTTTTGCACAGTACTGTATAGAAGGATGAAATAAAGATAAAGATCAGCTTTATTTGTCATATGTACATCAATACATAGAGTGAAATGTGTCATTTATGTCAATGACCATCCAAATATGTGCTAGGCGCATCCCATAAATGTTGCCGTGCTTCCAGTGCCAACATAGCCTGCCCACAATTGACTAACCATAACCCGTACTGTATGACTTTGGAATGTGGAGGGTACCAGAGTATAGGGGGAAACCCACACAGTAATGGGGAGAATGTAAAAACTTCTTACAGACAGCAATGGAAATTGAACCCTGATCACTGTTCGCTGGCACCATAATAGTATTACGCTAACTGCGAACTTACCATGCCACCTATTGACTGGCACAGGTAAATCTCAGGTGACTGTCCTGCCGAAGGTTTTCGGTCCAAAACGCCGACTGTACTTTTTTCTATAGATGCTGCCTGGCCCACTGAGTTCCTCCAGCATTTTGTGTGTGTTGCTCACATTTCCAGCATCTGCAGATTTTCTCTTGGTTGTGATCTTCCATCCATTCCTGGGTTTGCATAACTTCCTAAATCAGACAAGATTGGGCATCTTGTGGCTAGTTTGGTCATGGAATGGATGCTGATGCTCAGCATAGAGATAATAAGTTGATGTTTCAGTGCTGCACGCCTCTGTGATTCAGTCAAAGTATGGGTTTTATCTGATATTCACCAAATATTGGTTTTCTCAATAAGATTCAAAGATCCAAAATACATTTGTAATGAAAGCACATATGCAATATACAACCCTGAGATTTGTCTTCCACAAAACAAGAAATACCATGGAGCCCATTCAAAGTAAACATCAAACAACCAATGTGCAAAAAGAAGAACTCATGCAAATGGCAAAAGACAAGCGAATAGCACATGGAATATTAAACATTAAACCGCAGAGTCCTTGGAAATGTCTAGGAATGTTCAGTTTAGATCAGCTCTGTTCCATTTAACATTATGTCGCTCATTGACTGTAGGCCGCAGAGCCGGTCTGCATCGATCAAAATCACACAAAATAGCAAATTTAAAAAAGGAGTAATCAGAGACGCATAGAACACGAACTGCAGAGTCCTCTAAAAGCAAGAGCAATCCTCAAACTGTGCCAATCAAACCTTGCTCAAGGACAAAGAATAAGGACAATGGAGAGAGAAACAGTTCCAGAGACAAAGTTCAATCTGATTTCATCTGGTGGAAAAAGGTCAACGAGTGGTGGTTCCATCAGTGCAGGATGATGGAAAGACCAGATCTGGAGGGTAAGCTTGGTCTGATTTGTTTTGAGGATTGCAGAGGTACCAGGCTATACTCTCAAATCAACAAATAACATTCATGAATAACATCTCAAGGCACTCTAAAGGGAATTTATCAAGTAAAATGTAACACCGACCCACATTTAAGGGCCAATTACCAAGAGCTTGGTAATAGAGATAGATTTTAAAGAGGATCTTAAAGTGAGGTGTGGGGAAGAGGGAGGGCAAGAAAGAGAGAGGCCAATGTATAACCTTACTATTATGTTCATTGTTGAGGGATAGTGCAGAGAACACCAGGATGCCAGCATGCAAGATACTGAACTCAATTTTTTTGATAACTTTGCTTGTACAGTATGTGAACGCCTCCTATGTGGGAGTGGCTAACTGAGCTTCACACGAATAATACTATTAACTACCACTACATCTCCCCTTCTTGTAAAAAAAAGAAAAACTAGGTATGTACTTCTTGTCCATTGAACTCCATTGAAATTATAGTCACTGAAATTGAGTCATTCAGTTCACTTTAACCATAACACGTAACATAAACATAAAAAAGAACTGCCAACATTATAACGGTCTCTCTTTGCTTTGCTCCTTTTTTTCCACCAGTCCTTTTTTTTAAGAACAGTCTCATTTTGTGAAATGTTTTCAAAATTAGAACTGATTTTAAGAAAACACTAAATCCAATGGAGGTCAGGTTAGGCTACTTGAACACTTTGACAAAGTGAAAGGATTGTTCTGCCTCTTTAGTCACTTGCCCTAAGCAATTAGGCTATGGAGTATATCTCTGTGGTGGGACAGATAAATGACTGATCTGGTATAAGTTCCTGGAAGCGTTGGAGTGAATGGAGGTTCTTGAACAAGTGTGTCCACAGCAGGTAAGTGGTCCTTGTCATGAGGATCAGGCTACTCTATTTCTTCCTCGACCTTTCATGCACTTTGAAGGCACATGAGCGCACAATTTCCTCCTGATTTCACCTGGTGATGTTCTGATCACAAACAATCATGATGCATGCTGCCAGACTATTGTTCCTTTGGTGAATTGGTTTGAAACCCAGAAAGCTTCACCACTCTTGAGTGATGCCAAAGATTTTGCTCTGTGTCTTGGTTTTTTCATGCACGGTCTTGGTTTTTTCACACTGCGTTGCCCCAGAATTTCTCACTTTGTATAAATCCGGTAAGTGAGGTGGGAGAAGGGAAGGAAGAACAGGCAGGCTTGTTCTCCGTCTCTGGCCCAGTGACAGCTCTGATGGACTGTCTCCATTCGCAAGAGGTGTGGACCAATAAGCTAGAGGTGCTTTGTAGGACTCTTTTGACTTCAGTAGGAAACTCTTAATAGTTTGCACTGCATTTCCCACTTCTCCGTTTGCCCGTGGGTACTGTGGACTGCTTGTCTGATGTTTGAACTCATACTGCCTAGGAAAGGCTTTGAATTCTGAGCAGCTGAATTGTGAACCATTGTCTGACACAAATGTCTCTGGTATTCCATGGTGAGCAAATACAGCTTTCAGGTGCAGTATAACTGCTGCTGAGGATGTAGAGGACAGCTTGGCCACTTCAACCTTCCATGAGTAAGATATTTGTCTCTTTTGTCATGGAAAATGTGGGTCAGAGAAGTTCAGCATGATTTTTGTGTAGTTTTCTGCATGCTTCACGTTGCTTTACATAATCTCCCAGCTGTGTGCTCAGACCAGGCCACCACATGGATTGCCTTGCTCATAGGAGACATTTTCTCGATGGCTTGATCTGACTGATGATTTTGGTGTGCATAGAAGCAGGAATGATGAGTCTGGAGCCCTTTAGCATCAAACCATCAAGAATGGTGAGTGTATCTCTTTTAAGCCAGTAAGGTCTGAGATTGTGAGCTCCTTTTGGAACAGTTGGTCACCCATTCTCACAGTATTGCATGACCTTGTGGCAGATTTGGTCCCTTTTCAACTCAGCATGAATTTTGTCCAGTTTACTCAGTGATGCAGGAAAGCTTTCAGATACCTGAGCTAAGTTGATGTTGGTATCTCCATGAGGGAAGAGTCAGCTTCCGTCCACTCACTTTTGCATGGAACCCTCGACAGAGTGTCTGGTGTTGTGAAAGACATGTTCAAAGTCATAACAGAGATATTTAAGCCTCATTCTGAGTCTTCACAGATGTGGAGGTAAATCATCCAAGTATTTCGAGCTGAGGAGGCTGACAAGTGCTGACAAGTGGCTTGTATTATGCTTCAGGTAGGAATTTAGCACCTCTCAAGTAGCAGCTGAAGCGTTCACAAGCCCACATGAAAGCCAGAGTCACTTTTCCAATTTGGGCATAACACTGTTCAGTAGGAGTCAGTGCTCTTGATGAATATGCCCCCAGTTTCCTTACACTACGTCGTTTTGCATGAGCACTCCCTCTAGGCTGAAGGAAAAGGAATCTGCTGAGATATTGGTTGATTTGTTCAGATCAAAGAATGCCAATATTGGCAGAGAGATAAGCTCTGCTTTAAGTGATGAAAATGACTTCTCCTGTGGTTTGTACCAGGTCCAATTGTTTCTCTGACAGAGGAGGTCACGTAATGGCTTTGTTGTTTCCACCAAATCTGTAATGAGCTTTCCCAGCTGGTTTACCACTCCAAGAAAACTACAGATCTCTGATCCATGTTCCGAACTCCTGCCAGTTTGTCTGAATTTGGTTTCACTCCCTCTGAGGTCAGTTGGTGACCTAAGAACTTCACCTCTAACTTTGCAAATTTGCATTTCTTTGTGTTCAGGATGATTCCAGCCTGTTTCAGTTTCTCCAAGAAAGCTTCCACTCTTTTGTCATGTTCCTCACTTGAGCCTCTGAAGATGAGTATATCATCCATATGGCAGACAACTCCTTCCAGTCCCTCCAAAATTTGCTTCATCCTCATCTGAAAGAGTTCAGGGGCTGATGAGATGCCAAAAGGGAGTCTCTTGAAGGCGTAGCATCCATATGGTGTGATAGAGTTTGTGAGCTTCTGTGACTCAGAAGCTAAGCAGATCTGCCAGAACCCTGAGTTTGCATCTAGTTTGGTGAAGAACTTTTACTCCAGCATACCCAATGTGTGCTCAACAGAGAGCAGAGTAAACTTCTCCCATTTCACTGCATTATTCAGTTTTGTTAGATCAACACAGGCGCTCAGTTTGCCATCTGGCTTGGGAACAGTAAAAATGCCCACACACAGTCAGTAGGTCCATTCACTCTACTTATGATGTCAAGAGCCTCCCTTCTCTTAAGTTCAGCTTTGACTTTGTTCATCAATGGGACTGCTGTACACCTCACTGTGATCAGAGAGTAGGGTGTCACTGCTGGCCTCAGTTGGGTAGGGTGCTCTTCTTTCAGTACTCCCAGGCCTGTGAACGACACCGGGTAATTCTCCTGCCAATGAGCATTGCTTGGCTAATCCAGTCTTGCAATGAGGTTCATTTTTTCGATGGCATGTCATCCCAGTAGTGGTGAGAAGAGATTCCGACCAACACAGTGGTTGGCACCTGTCTGGCTCGAAGGACAATGGGTGCTGATGATCATCATCACAAGCCTGGGCAGAAGGTATGGGGGATCCTGAGATACTTGGTCATCAAAATCACCCTCTCAGGCTCACCAGTGTAGTCCAAAGGAATTCTTATGAAGCAATAGATTTGGCACTAGCATGGTTGCAGGAGCTGCCAGAGGGATGTTCAATGACATTCAGCCACCTTAGGGGCTCCACTCTAGATTTTCTGTCTCATTTACTCACACGGCCTTTGTCTCTCCTGAGGCTGTCCACAAGGTAGTGGGGTTATTTACCCTTGGCTGGGGATCTGGTTCCTGAGCACCAGGGCGTGTCCACACCGGTGGGCCTGTGCGCTATGTGTGCAGGGGTCAGACCTCCTTCTCATCCTCAACATAGACATCCTCTTTTAACTGTTTCTCATTTTTATGGATGGAAGTAGTAAACATTCCTTTCACGCACAGCTTATATTTCCCTGACCCCATGAGCGCTTCCTTTGTTGGCTTTAACGTAATTAGTTTTCTTCACCAGTCTTGTGAACAGTTCTCGGGGATGGCTGCGATATCTGTCCCAGTGTCCAATTCGAATGTCACTGCCTCATTTGCAACTGAACGGTAGTACACCAGCTTTGTCTCCAAGGAAAGCTGGTTCTCCATCTGAATCATGGTCTTCTGTGACCACTTTAAGGAGAGTGAACCACAGGAGAAAAGAAAGGTGGAAGGGACCCAGGGAGATGAGATAGGTGGGTGAGAAGAGAATAGAAGAACTGGGTGGGAGAGGGAATTTTTTTTAAACCAGAAGAAGAAATTGATATTCATACCATCAGATTGGAGGCCACCCAGACAGAATATAAGGTGTTGCTCCTCCACCCTGAGGGTGGACTCATCTTGGCACAAGAGGAGGCTATGGATCGATATGTTGGACATGTCACAAGTGCGTGATCATACATTTCCTTACGCTGTATTCAATTTGCCACTTACTTGCCCATTCTCCTGATGACTGGCTTAAGCTTATCCATCACCTGAAGCTTCAAAATTTCAAAGTTCAAAGTAAATATATTAACAAAGTACATATATGTCATCATATAAAACCGTGAGATTCGTTTTCTTGTGGGCAATCACAGTAAATACAAGAAACACAATAGAATCAATGAAGGACCACTTCCAACAGGGCGGACAGCAACCGAAGTGCAAAAAAAAACAAACTGTGCAAATATAAAAAAGAGAGGGAAAAAATAAACAATAATAATAAAAAATAAATAAGCAACAAATATTGAGAGCATCAGACAAACAGTCCTTGAAAATGAGCTCATAGGTTTTAAGAACATTTCAGTGTTGGGGGTGATTGAAGTTATCCCTCTTGATTCAAGAGCCTGATGGTTCAAAGTTGAAAGTACATTTATTATCAAAAAATGTATAAATCATGCAACCTTGAGATTTGTCTGCTTACAAGCAAGAAATCCAAAAGAAATCAATTTAAAAAAATAAAGACCAATCCCAATGCTTACAGAGAAAGCAAATAAAAATCAGAAATCATGCAAACAATAAAACTGAGCAACAACAATAGAAAAATAGAGGGCAATAGGTAACCCTAGTAATTTCTAAGGTAAGGACATGCTCAGCACAAATTTGTGGGCTGAAGGGCATGTATTGTGCTGTAGGTTTTCTATGTTTCTATGTTTCTACAACACAGCATTCTGAACCAAATTGAGTCCTTAGATCCAAATCCCCGAGCAGCCCAGTGTAGGCCCAAAGCCTCGGTATTCAATTCATCATATCAGTGGGGCAAACTGCCTCAAAGTTTACAGACACGAAGCACAGCAGCCAGGGGTAGTCTCATACCCTTAGCATCATGGAGAGGGGAGCCCCCCGTCTATCTGGGCCAGCGTTTAAATTGTCCAAACAGTGGATCATACCTCATATTAGGACCTGGGCTCTGCTGCAGCAAATCGCTCTGGGCTTAGATTTCGATGCTGAAGATGCTGTTCTTGACCTCTCCACTCCAAATCAGCTTGGTGCTTATAGCGATCCATCCTCGCAGCCAGGAGAGTTGGATGGGCATCAGATCTCCACTGCCTCTGCCTCGTCCTCTCCTCTCTGAATCGTTCACTCCGACCAGCATGGCTCCTACTCCAAGTGCGTCAATTTTGCACCACGCCAGCACAGCACATCTCTCAAATTCACTTTGCTTTTGCTCAGCTGTTCATTGTTTGCGGGGGTAGCTTACCACAATTTACTTCAAAAAAAATGTTGTTAGTAACGTTTTTTAATTGAATTCCTTTGTTTTCAAACTACCAGTAGGCCGTCACACGTCTTCAGCAGTGCCATCTTAAACTGTAAGATGGTTGAGAGATAATAACTTAACCTGATGGTGTCTGTCCTGAGGCTCCTGTAACTTCTTCCTGATGGCAGCAGTGAGAAGAGAGCATGACCTGGATGATGGGGTTCCTTGCTGATAGTGTCAGCATCTCCTTCCCCAACAGCAATCTGTGAGATTAGAGCCACAAGAAGATAGGAAATGTAGCAATGTAGGTCCTGCATGTAAGGCTGCTGAAGAAGGTTCAGTTGCTTGGCATTCAAGATGAGGTAGACATTAGATCAGACCTTGGCTTTGTGGAGGAGGCCAGAGAGTGGTAGAAGATGGTTCCCTCTCTGACTACTGGAGTGCTGCAGGGATCGGTGCTGAATCCATATATCAGTGATCTAGTTGATAATGTGGCAAACTGGCTCAGCAGATTTACAGATAACACCAAGACTGGCGGGTGTGGTGGGCAGCGAGGAATGCTTGCAGTAGGATCTGAACAACCAGCTTGGACAATGGGCTGAAAAATGGCAGATGAAATTTAATGCAGACAAGTGTGAGGTGTTGCACTTTGGGAGGACCAACCAGGGTAGGTCTTACACAGTGACCAGTATGGCACTGAGGCATGTGGTAGAACAGAGGGAACTGGGGAATACAGGTGCATAATTCCTTGAAAGTGTTCTCATAGGTAATAGGTTTTCATAAATCAAACTATTAAGTATAGGAATTGGGATGTTATACTGAAATTGTATAATACATTGTCGAGGCCCAATTTGGAGTATTATGTGTAGTTTTGGTCACCTACCTAAGGAAAGATGTAAATAAATTGAAGGAGTACAGACAAAATTTACAAGGATGTTGCCAAGACTTGAGGACCTGAGTTATAGGGAGAGGTTGAACAGGTTAGGAGTTTATTCCCTGGATTGAGGGGAGAATTGATAGAAGTAAACAAAATCATGAGGGGTACAAACAGGATATATACAATCAGGTTCCTCTGAGGTTGGGTGAGACTACAACTAGAGATCATGGGTTAAGAATGAAAGGTTAAATGTTTAAGGGAAACCTTAAGGGGAACTTCCTCACTCAGAGTGTGGTGAGAGTGGAAGTGGTGGATTTGGGTTCAATTTCAACTTTTAAGAGAAATTTGGATAGCTACATGGATATGGAAGCCTGTGGTCCGGGTGTGAGTCAATAGAACCAGGCAGATTAATGATTTGGCATAGACTAGAAGGGCTGAAGGGCCTGTTTCTGTGCTGTAGATTAATGGTTCATCATAAACTAGATGGATCAAAGAGCCTGTTTCTGTGCTGTAGATTAATGGTTCAGCATGGACTAGATGGGCCAAAGGGCGTGTTTCTATGCTGTAGTTCACTAGTTCATCATAGACTAGATGGGCTGAAGGGTATGTTTCTGTGCTGTGGTGCTCAATGACTCTGTGACTGAGTGTTCAAACAGTTTTTATGACTTCAGGTTTGTTGCAGCTGAAGGTTTTTGAGTTTCAGTGGCTGTTGTCTTTTAACAGCCCTCTGAAAATTGCCCCCCATCTTGGGGGCAAGTAGAGATGTTTCATAAATATTGACTTGGGAATCAATCAGCAAACCCTTTGAACAAGTAGGTGTATAGTGTCTGACCGCTGGCAGTATTTTACATTGGTACCTACATTTTACATTTATGTCATATTGCTAGGCTACTATTCAACATATCATTAATTTGGCCTTACTATTATGGACCATCACGTCCTTTAATAATCTGTCATCTGGAATTTTATTAAGCATTTTCAGAAAATCATTTTAAATTATATATCTTCAGCTTAATTATTTCACCAAATAATTCCAATTGAATAATAAGGTATGATCCATTATTTCCAAATCCTCCCCATGACTTTATTGTGTTGTTTCTAATTCGTGGTTAAATGCATCCTTTGGATCTCATTCTAATGTGCAGGTTGAATTAAATACAGATAACCTCTAGGCCTTGGTTACATTTACACTCAGTGGCCACCTTATTAGGTGCACTTGTACACCTGCTTGTTAACGCAAGTATCTAATCAGCCAATCATGTGGCAGCAACTCAATGCATAAGAGCATGCAGACATGGTCAAGAGGTTCAGTTGTTGTTCAGACCAAACATCAGAATGGGGAGGAACTATAATCTAAGTGACTTTGTCTGTGGGATGATTGTTGGTGCCAGAGAAGGTGGTTTAAACATATCAGAAATTGCCGATCTCCTGCAGTGTTTACAACACAACCGTCTCTAGAACAGGGGTTCCCCACATTTTTATAGCATGGACCAATTGCATTACGCAAGGTGTCTGTGGACCCCAGGTTGGGAACCCTGCTCTAATTTACAACGAATGTCGTGAAAAACAAAAGACATCCAGTGAGCCGCAGTTCTGTGGCTGAAAACCCTTTGTTAATCAGAGTAGTTAGAAGAGAATGGACAGACTGGTTCAAGCTGATAGGAAGGCGACACTAACTCAGATAACCACACGTTATACCAGTAGTGTGGAGAAGAGCATCTCTGAATGCACAACACATCACACCTTGATGGGAAAGAGCTGCAGCAGCAGGCGGCCACACCAAATTCCACACCTGTACCTCATAAAATAGCCACTGAGTGGATGTCCCATTCTATTCAACGCTGACAATACTCCAGAGCAGCTTTAAAGGAGACTGACGTTATTGGACAGCAAACTGCTCAGTTAAGACATTAAACTGGTGTCCCACCTACTCTCTAAGGTAACATTGCATGAGTTCAAAGGAAAGAGAGAGTGTCATACATGATGCCATATGCGATGACACCGAAGGTTTCACTAAGGACGTCCAATACTTTTGCTTTCATATCTTTAAAGTCAGGGGAGGAGAAGATGGCAGCACGACGCAGCGCGCACGGCCACTCCAAAATGATATCGTATTTGTGAAGTAGGTACCATGCACAATCCTGATTTGATGGAGACAGACGTGAGAAGCACAGAGGAACATCTGGAGAAACTTCTGAAATGCCCACTTCACTGCCGCTGCTACTGTACGATCGAGAATCTCCGGAGGGGAAGGCCCCAAATCCTTGGCTTTGCCTATTGCCTGTTGCCGGGGCCGGGGTCGAAGTGCTCGGCAGAGATGGTGCTCAGTGCTCGGTGTCGGAGGGCTGGTCGCAGGCTCAAAGTTTTTGGACGGACTCAAGACTCGGCTGTGGTCGAGTACTTCCAGGGTGCTGCATTGGCAAGTTTGCGGTGCTGGAAGCTCATGGCAGGGAGAGTTTTTCTTCCTTCTACCGTCTGTGTGAGATGATGGGACTTTCGAGAGACTTTGAGACTTTTTTACCATACCCATGGTCTGTTCTTTATCAAATTATGGTATTGCTTTGCACTGTTGTAACTATATGTTATAATTATGTGTTTTTTTTGTCAGTTTTTCAGTCTTGGTTTGGCTTGTTTTCTGTGATATCACACTGGAGGAACATTGTATCATTTCTTAATGCATTCATTACTAAATGACAATAAAAGAGGACTGCGTGTCCTCATAATCTAATCTAATCTAATCTAATCTAAAGCACTTTGTACTGTGATCAAGAAGGTTGCTACATAATTGCAATTATTTTCTTTAACAGTAAATTCTGCTAACTTCAGGAGGAATTTGGGGTATCTCCATTGAGATAGTCCTACCAAATGCATCTTTCTGTACTCCATTTTTAAAATTCCTCTGAGATTGTTTTTTTGAGGAAAAACTGTTTCACTCTTCCATCTCCATCAATACCTATTCTCCCTATTCTCTGTCCCAAGCAGCCATAGTACACACACACACACTCACACGCACAAACATCTTTTTTCCTCGTTCTTCAGGATTCTAAGCATGCTTTCCAGATCAAGCAGCAACTTTTTCTGATCTTCTTCCAATGTAGTATACTACATTTGGAGCTCATAATGTAGTCTCCTTTACATAAGGAACATTAAATGGTGTTTTTCTCTTTCCCTGTTCTGACGATATTTCTCTTTTCCAGATGCCATATGATCTGCTAAATGTTTATTTTTTTTTGTTGCTCCTCCACATTAAGATAACCAAATGCAGATGGGGCATCTGCTTTGTGGAACATTTCCATTCAATATGCAAACATTTTCCTAAACTGTCACCTCATGCCAATTCTATGCTTTGTCCTTGGCCTAGTACATTTCGAATCACTCTCAAAAGCATTTCATTTTCCTTCTATGCACACTACTGTCTAACATAGAATTCAGCAATTTCAGATAATGAGCATTTTAATCTTTTCCTTTTAATTCCCAGCTGCCAAGCAATTATTTTATTTTAAGGTAACTGCAATTTTCATTTATGCCTCATCGAGATTGTCCTTTCATTTGTTTGTTTCTAAATGAGGTGGCATGGTAGTGTAGTGGTTAGCACAACACTTCGCAGTATCAGTGACCCCCGTTCAATTCCCACCGCTATTTGCAAGGACTTTGTACATTCTCCTCGTGACAGCATGGGTTTTCTCCAGGTGCTCTAGATTACTCCCACAGTCCAAAGACGTACCAGTTGATAGGCTAATTGGTCATTGTAAATTGCCCGGTGATTAGGCTAGGAATAAATTGGGGGTTGCTGGGTGGTGTGGCTCAAAGGGCCTGTTCCACACTGTATCTCAGTAAATAAATAAACCTCTTTTTTTTCCGCATGTATTAATTAAATACTGCTCAATTGATCTGTAATCGATTGCTTGTACTTGAGAATCTGAGTTACGGGGAAAGGTTGAAAAGGTTGGGACTTCCTTAAAGCATAGGAGAATGAGGGTAGATTCAATAGGGATATACAAAGTTATCAGTTGGTGGGGTGGAGACCCCAAAATTATTGGGTTTCTACCAAAGGAGGTATAAGGCATTCATAGAAACATAGAAACAGAAAACGTACAGCACAATACAGGCCCTTTGGCCCACAAAGCTGTGCCGAACATGTCCTTACCTTAGAAATTATCTAGGGTTACCCACAGCCCTCCATTTTTCTAAGCTCCATGTGCCTATCTGTGAGTCTCTTAATAGACCTTATCGCTTCCACCTCCACCACCGCCGCCGGCAGCCCATTCCAAGCACTCACCACTCTCTGCGTAAAAAAACTTACCCATGACATCTCCTCTGTACCTACCTCCAAGCACCTTAAAACTATGCCCTCTCATGCTAGCCATTTCAGCCCTGAGAAAAAGCTTCTGACTATCCACATGATCAATGCCGCTCATCATCTTATACACCTCTATCAGGTCACCTCTCATCCTCCGTCACTCCAAGGAGAAAAGGCCGAGTTCACTCAACTTATTCTCATAAGGCATGCTCCCCATTCCAGGAAACATCCTTGTAAATCTCCTCTGCACCCTATCTATGATTTCCACGTCCTTCCTGTAGTGAGTTGACCAGACTGGACACAGTACTCCAACTGGGGTCTGACCAGGGTCCTATATAGCTGTAACATTAACTCTCGGATCTTAAACTCAATCCCACAGTTGATGAAGGCCAATGCACTATATGCCTTCTTAACCACACAGTCAACCTGTGCAGCAGTTTTGAATGTCCTATGGACTCGGACCCCAAGATCCCTCTGCTCCTCCACACTTGCCATTAATGTTATATTCTGCCATCATATTTGACCTACCAAAATGAACCACCTCACACTTACCTGAGTTGAACTCCATCTGCTACTTCTCAGCCCAGTCTTGCATCCTATCAATGTCCCGCTGTAACCTCTGATAGCCATTCACACTATCCACAACACCTCCAACCTTTGTGTCATCAGCAAATTTACTAACCCATCCCTGCACTTCCTCATCCAGGTCACTTATGCAAACCACGAAGAGTAGGAGTCCCAGAACGGATCCCTGAGGGACACCACTGGTCACTGACCTCCATGCAGAATATGACCTGTCTACAACCACTCTTTACTTTCTGTGAGCAAGCCATTTCTGGATCCACAAAGCAATGTCCCCTTGGATCCCATGTCTCCTTACTTTCTCAACAAGCCTTGCATGAGGTACCTTATCAAATGCCTTGCTGAAATCCATATACACTACATCTATGGCTCTACCTTCATCAATGTGTTTAGTCACATCCTCAAAAAACTCGGTCAAGCCAGTAAGGCACGACCTGCCTTTGACAAAGCCATGCTGACCATTCCTAATCATATTATGCCTCTCTAAATGTTCATAAGTCCTGCCTCTCAGCGTCTTCTCCATCAACTTACCAACTACCGAATTCCTTCCCTCCACTAGCCTGCAGGTCACCCTTGGGCAAGGTGTAGCAGCTGCTTAGCCACATCATCCTGCTGCCCCTGATCAGGGTCACGTGAAGCCATGGGAGCAGGTGGTGGGTGGTCGTATGAGCAGCTGGTGCATATCATGTCTTGGTTTTGTCACCAATGACGCCAGGCAGGCAGTCTCTGAAGAGTATTGATAATGGCTGGTGTCACACTGCCCAGAAGGCGGCAATGGCAAACTACTTCTGTAGAAAAATTTGTCAAGAACAGTCATGGTCATGGCATCATGATCACCCACATCATACGACAAGGCACAAAATGATGGTGATGATACAGAATTCTGAGGGATATCGATAGGGTAAATGCCGACAGGCTTTTTCCACTGAGGTTGGGTGAGACTGAAACTAGAGGCCATAAGTTAAGGGTGAAAGGTGAAATATTTAAGGAGAACATGAGGGGGTACTTCTTCACTCAGAGGGTGGTGAGAGTGTGGCATGAGAGCTGGGGCATTGGTCCTGGAACAAGTCGACAGGACTGGGCAGAATAATCATTCGGCACAGACTAAACGGGCCAAAGAGCTTCTTACTCTGCTGTAGTGTTCTCTGATTCTAATTAGGTAACATCAAAGAAAATTTAGTACAGTTTTTTCCATGTATAGACAATGTTTATTTTTGGCCGATGGGTTACCTGACCAGCAGTAAATCCAAGTAGAACTGCTGCTGTACTGTCAGGAGTTGTATGTATACTTAATAGCTGAGTGGAAGATTACTGTGGCCGGTAGGTGAACATAAAAGGATTATTTTTATATCGGCATATCTTATTTCACCTTTGTTACTGATAGGCTTCATGTGAAAGCAATCAGCTATCAGAATGCCCAGTTTGGGCTTAGTGAATGACTTTTCTGTAGAATCACAAAGGGAACAGCCTGAGGACAACTGTCACATGAAACCTACATTATCAAGATGACAAAGACAATTTGTAACAATTTGCTTCTTCCCACATGGGTACAATTTATTCAAAGTAATCGTTTTCATTTTCCATCACTTATTATTCTCCCCGTGACACTGGGTGAGCAGCAAATCTCCATCTGTTCAACCAGTGTAAAATTCATTACTGAAATTGAAGTATAACCCTTGACAGGTACTTACAACAATTAGAGTATTTTGTTTCAGCTCACTGGCAATCAGCCACCACTATACAACAGGTGTGGATAGTTGTAGAAAGAGTAACTTTTCATTGAAATCGTTAAAGGGGGAGATTTGGTCATAGGAAGGGTGAGGTGAATTCCGCGATACTTATAAGCTGCTTTGTGTTTAGAATTCTGAGACCATTAGTGTTGCACATGGATCTGTGCTGGGACCTCTACTGTTTGTTAAAAAGTTTAATAATTTCAATTTGTTGGTATCATGAAAATTGGTATTATTGATAATTAGGATAAAGGACAAGGTTAAGTCAGTAAAATAGGCAGAGCAATGATGGATTCCAAGCACAAAGCAACTTCCCACCTTTACCCTCTGCCTCCTGTTACTAAGTGAATTTTGGGTAGAATTTGCCTACTTGTTTTGGATGCCATGTTTCTAAGCATTTAGGTCTTTCTTAACTCTTTGTGGAAAATGTAATTGGCAAACTTGGATCTTCCCCCCCCCCCCATTCGAGATGCCATGTTTAATACCTGCTTTTCCAAGTGTTATCCTGTACCTCAAATACCATCCCCGCCCCCACCAATAATATACATTATATTCAAGTTTAATTTGGGACAGCACAGTAGTATAGCAGTTAACATTGTGCCATAACAATATCAGTGACAGAGGTTTAATTTCCAGCACTGTCTGCGAAGAGTCTGTACATTCTCCCCATGACTGCATGGATTTCCTCCGGGTGCTCCAGTGCCCCCCCCCCCAGTCCAAAGGCGTACAGGTTAATTGGTCACATTTTGTAACTGGGCGGTGTGGGTTTGTTGGGCCGGAAGAGTCTGCTACTGCGCTGTATCTCTAAATATTTTTTTTGAAATTACCTGACTTCTCCCTCCTGTCCTGCTACAGTAAATGAAAATTCCCATGGTATTAAAATTGTCAAAGAAATTTTTATTGCATTCACTAATATTACATATTGAAGCCATAAAGTTAGAAACTCAATTAAACACTAAGTAATACTTGGTGTATTAATTAGATAGAGGTAAATATACCAATTCACGCACTGTACAGTTTTATTACAATTTACTGCTTCAGTGTCAATTTAACTCTGTATAGCCTACTTTCAATGTAGTATAAATTTGGCAAGTAACATTGTGACAGAGAATGTGAAATATACAAAGTTAAAAAAAATAGACATTCATGTTAAATGTACAGAAACACATTTCAGATGGGGAGATACACAACAATAAAATACTCAGTTTGTTTTTAAAACAGAAAACACAAATTGCATTGTGATGTCTCCAGAATCAAACGTTAAAGCTATTGAATACAAATTAATGCATTAATCTGCCTGTTTCCCTTCAGATCTGAGATTCTAAACAATAGATTACTGGTGGTGTCTTGAATTTACCATTCCAGATTTATCCTCAAGGACCTGAACACAGTAAGCACCAAATTGTAATTCAGATGAGAATTGACATACAGTCAGTGGCCACTTTGTTAGGTACACCTGTATACCTACTCATTAATACAAATATCTAATTAGCCAGTCATGTGGCAGCAACTCAATGCATAAAAACAAATAGGCATGGTCAAGAGAAAGGTTCAGTTGTTCAGACCAAACAACAGAATGGAGAAGAAATGTGATCCAAGTGATTTTGATAGTAGAATAATTGCTGGTGCCAGATGGAGTGGTTTGAGTATCTCAAAAACTGCTGATTTCCTAGGATTTTTACACACAACAGACTCCAGAGTTTAGAGAATGGTGCAAAAAAAAACACAAAAAAATAAAAAATCCAGTGAGTGGCAGTTCTCTCAACAAAAGAGAGGTCAGAGGAGAATAGCCAGACTGGGTTCAAGATGACAAGGCAACAGTAACGCAGATAACCACACATTAAAACAGCATTGTGCATAAGAGCATCTCTGCGTGCACATATCAAATCATGAAGTGGATGGACTACAGCAGCAGAAGACCATGAACACACACTCAATGGCCACTTGTTAGGTACAGGAGATACCTAAGAAAGTGGCCACTGATTGATTGAGCGTTCACAATTACCTGCTCAGATGGTACACAAAAAAGCAACAAACTGTTCAAAATATCAATGATTGGCATGTTTATAAAACAGAATAGACCATTAAAATACTTACTTAGGAAGGCTTCCTATAAAGTTAACTGACAAAAATGGGAAATCAGTCCTAATTTCAAAACTTAAAACATCAAAGACATTGCTTTTACTGGATAACTGGAAGAGATTGTTTTACTTAGACTTGAGAGATTTACAGTTAAAGTGTTATTCATTGTGTTGCTGTGTTGAACATTGTGTGCATGCTATTTTAGCACCAGAATGTGTGGAAATGTATGTGGGCTGCCAACATACTAACATTTTTGTTAGTTGTTAATACAAATTATACATTTCTCTGTATGTTTTGATGGACGTGTGATAAATACATCTGAATCTTCAAGGATCCTTGTAGCAATGTACCCAGAAGTCCAGTAGAGTTGACCATGATTAGAATACTGACCAACAAAACACTGAACATTTTACACAATCAGAATACTTGAACTCTATGTATGAACCCAGAATGCCTGGAACAGATTTATATTTGAGCAAAATGCTGAAAATATTGACATTACATGAGCAATTTAGTAGGTTTTGGAGAAGGCAGCATGTTTATTAGCTAAAATGTGGGACAAAACTCAAAGGTTCCAAAGAATACAGCACCATGTAAAATTCCCAATCTCCCAATTTTATTTCAATACAAGGTTTGATTTGCATAATTATTAGAATATGCAATGGAAAAGTAAATGAATGATAGCATGCCAGGAAACACTTCAAAGCACAATTTCCCTTCCTCCCTACACAACTCCCTTGTCCATTCGTCCCCCCCATCCCTCCCCACTGATCTCCCTCCTGGCACTTATCCGTGTAAGCGGAACAAGTGCTACACATGCCCTTACACTTCCTCCCTTACCACCATTCAGGGCCCCAAACAGTCCTTCCAGGTGAGGCATCACTTCACCTGTGAGTCGACTGGGGTGATATACTGCGTCCAGTGCTCCCGATGTGGCCTTTTATATATTGGTGAGACCCGACGCAGACTGGGAGACCGCTTTGCTGAACATCTACGCTCTGTCCGCCAGAGAAAGCAGGATCTCCCAGTGGCCACACATTTTAATTCCACATCCCATTCCCATTCTGACATGTCTATCCACGGCCTCCTCTACTGTAAAGATGAAGCCACACTCAGGTTGGAGGAACAACACCTTATATTCCGTCTGGGTAGCCTCCAACCTGATGGCATGAACATTGACTTCTCTAACTTCCGCTAGGCCCCACCTCCCCCTCGTACCCCAGCTGTTACTCCTTTTTATGCACACATTCTTTCTCTCACTCTCCTTTTTCTCCCTCTGTCCCTCTGAATATACCTCTTGCCCATCCTCTGGGTCACCCCCGCCCCCCGTCTTTCTCCCTAGGCCTCCTGTCCCATGATCCTCTCGTATCCCCTTTTGCCTATCACCTGTCCAGCTCTCGGCTCTATCCCTCCCCCTCCTGTCTTCTCCTATCATTTTGCATCTCCCCCTCCCCCTCCAGCTTTCAAATCCCTTACTCACTCTTCCTTCAGTTAGTCCTGACGAAGGGTCTCGGCCTGAAACGTCGACTGCGCCTCTTCCTATAGATGCTGCTAGGCCTGCTGCGTTCACCAGCAACTTTGATGTATGTTGCTTGAATTTCCAGCATCTGCAGAATTCCTGTTGTTTGCGTTTAAATTCACTACTGCGAAGCCTCTTCCGGTGATGCCTACACCGAAGAAGTTTAGATCCTCTCTTCGACGGGAGTTCAGTGAAACCATCTCTCACTGCTCCCCATCTGTAATTTCTTCGGCTCTTCAACTTTTCGACCACATTTTGACTCAGACTCGCTATCACTGCCATGTATCCTTTCTTGGAACGTACCTCCGTCGCCAACTTACTCCAGTTGGCTTTAGAATTCGTTTCCAAGCCTCTCAATTTGGACCTTCTGAGGATCCCAGGTACTCACATTTCATTGACTCTGCCTCTCGCCGCTTCTCCCGTCAAGCTCTGAAGGCGACGCTCTCCGCCATGAGGAGGTACTTGGTGTCCCTATCCCAGACCCTTCCACACCTTCGGGACACTTTCTTCGCCGTCTGTAATGGTCCTACCCGCTATTTCATCCTCCGTCGGATCCACGCCTGCAATCGCCGTTTTTTTGACTTTGTCATGTTAGGCAAAGATCGTAAGATCTTACATCTACGGACTCCAGAGCCTGCCGGCCCCGACGCTAGCAGGCATGAACTTTCAATTGCGGCGCCTGCCATTGATCTCGGCGGCTCCAACACCTCAGGGCATATTCAAAACCCGGACTCCAGCAACGACCATGGACACATTCGAAATGATTACGCAACCACCAACTGCGACTCCAGCCTTGAACTCCAGGCCGGGTCTTTATGTGCTGCTGTTGTGACTCCCGTCTCCCCTTCCCCCACCACCACTCCGCAGCCCCGTCTTCCTCAGATCCCACCGTCAACTCCTGGGCCCTCAGAGGCTCCATCTTCCTCTCACCCCAACCCTCCCCTCTCCATTGACACACCCAGCCTCCCCCCTCCCCCCTCTGATCCCAGCTCTCAACCGTGCCGGGTCTTTACCATCCCCTCCGACCTTCAACTGTCGGAGGCAGAACGCTCTGTTCTCAGTAAGGGCCTCACGTTTGTCCCCCTTCGCCCACACCTCAGCGAGTTCCGTGTTCGCCACGATGTGGAACTTTTCTTCCGCCGTCTCCGTCTCCGAGCCTACTTCTTCGGCAAGGACTCTTCCACCCCCACCGATGACCCCTTCTCCCGTCTTCAACCCTCCTCTTCTTCATGGACACCCCGCTCTGGTCTTCTGCCTGCTCTGGATCTCTTTATTGCCAACTGCCGACGGGACATCAACCGTCTCGACTTCACCGCACCTTGTCCCCATTCCAACCTCACTCCTTCGGAACGCTCTGCTCTCCACTCCCTCCGCACTAATCCTAACCTTATTATTAAACTCGCTGATAAAGGGGGTGCTGTTGTAGTCTGGCGTACTGACCTCTACCTTGCCGAGGCACAGCGACAACTCGCGGATACCTCCTCTTATTTACCCCTCGATCGTGACCCCACTAAGGAGCACCAGGCCATTGTCTCCCACACTATCAACGACTTTATCCGCTCAGGGGATCTCCCATCCACTGCTACCAACCTTATAGTTCCCACACCCCGCACTTCCCGTTTCTACCTCCTACCCAAGATCCACAAACCTGCCTGTCCTGGCCGACCTATTGTCTCAGCTTGCTCCTGCCCCACCGAACTCGTTTCTGCATACCTCGACACTGTTTTATCACCCCTTGTTCAATCCCTTCCGACCTATGTTCGTGACACTTCTCACGCTCTTAAACTTTTCGATGATTTTAAGTTCCCTGGCCCCCACCGCTTTATTTTCAAAATGGATGTCCAGTCCTTATATACTTCCATCCCCCATCAGGAAGGTCTCAAAGCTCTACGCTTCTTTTTGGATTCCAGACCTAATCAGTTCCCCTCTACCACCACTCTGCTCCGTCTAGCGGAATTAGTCCTTACTCTTAATAATTTCTCCTTTTGCTCCTCCCATTTCCTCCAAACTAAAGGTGTAGCTATGGGCACCCGTATGGGTCCTAGCTATGCCTGCCTTTTTGTTGGGTTTGTGGAACAATCTATGTTCCGTGCCTATTCTGGTATCTGTCCCCCACTTTTCCTTCGCTACATTGACGACTGCATTGGCGCTGCTTCCTGCACGCATGCAGAACTCGTTGACTCTATTAACTTTGCCTCCAACTTTCACCCTGCCCTCAAGTTTACCTGGTCTATTTCTGACACCTCCCTCCCCTTTCTAGATCTTTCTGTCTCTGTCTCTGGAGACAGCTTATCCACTGATATCTACTATAAGCCTACTGACTCTCACAGCTATCTGGACTATTCCTCTTCTCACCCTGTCTCTTGCAAAAACGCCATCCCCTTCTCGCAATTCCTCCGTCTCCGCCGCATCTGCTCTCAGGATGAGGCTTTTCATTCTAGGACGAGGGAGATGTCTTCATTTTTTAAACAAAGGGGCTTCCCTTCCTCCACTATCAACTCTGCTCTTAAACGCATCTCCTCCATTTCACGTACATCTGCTCTCACTCCATCCTCCCACCACCCCACTAGGAATAGGGTTCCCCTGGTCCTCACCTACCACCCCACCAGCCTGCGGGTCCAACATATTATTCTCCGTAACTTCCGCCACCTCCAACGGGATCCCACCACTAAGCACATCTTTCCCTCCCCCCCTCTCTCTGCATTCCGCAGGGATCGCTCCCTACACAACTCCCTTGTCCATTCGTCCCCCCCATCCCTCCCCACTGATCTCCCTCCTGGCACTTATCCGTGTAAGCGGAACAAGTGCTACACATGCCCTTACACTTCCTCCCTTACCACCATTCAGGGCCCCAAACAGTCCTTCCAGGTGAGGCATCACTTCACCTGTGAGTCGACTGGGGTGATATACTGCGTCCAGTGCTCCCGATGTGGCCTTTTATATATTGGTGAGACCCGACGCAGACTGGGAGACCGCTTTGCTAAACATCTACGCTCTGTCCGCCAGAGAAAGCAGGATCTCCCAGTGGCCACACATTTTAATTCCACATCCCATTCCCATTCTGACATGTCTATCCACGGCCTCCTCTACTGTAAAGATGAAGCCACACTCAGGTTGGAGGAACAACACCTTATATTCCATCTGGGTAGCCTCCAACCTGATGGCATGAACATTGACTTCTCTAACTTCCGCTAGGCCCCACCTCCCCCTCGTACCTCAGCTGTTACTCCTTTTTATGCACACATTCTTTCTTTCACTCTCCTTTTTCTCCCTCTGTCCCTCTGAATATACCTCTTGCCCATCCTCTGGGTCACCCCCCCCGTCTTTCTCCCTAGGCCTCCTGTCCCATGATCCTCTCGTATCCCCTTTTGCCTATCACCTGTCCAGCTCTCGGCTCTATCCCTCCCCCTCCTGTCTTCTCCTATCATTTTGCATCTCCCCCTCCCCCTCCAGCTTTCAAATCCCTTACTCACTCTTCCTTCAGTTAGTCCTGACGAAGGGTCTCGGCCTGAAACGTCGACTGCGCCTCTTCCTATAGATGCTGCTTGGCCTGCTGCGTTCACCAGCAACTTTGATGTATGTTGCTTGAATTTCCAGCATCTGCAGAATTCCTGTTGTTCACAATTTCCCTTGGTCATTCTACCCTAAATGCAAGATCAATTACATTTTGTCAAATGGTTTGCTAACAAGCTGACTTTATAAATAAAAATTGCAACATAATGCCACAACCATAAATGACAAAGAACATTTTTATTTAGTATTTTCCATAGGATTAGGAAC
Source organism: Mobula hypostoma (assembly GCF_963921235.1). NCBI lineage: Eukaryota > Metazoa > Chordata > Chondrichthyes > Myliobatiformes > Myliobatidae > Mobula > Mobula hypostoma. The sequence goes on along the minus strand of NC_086101.1, from coordinate 73,600,920 downwards.
TCCTGCCCCAAACAAATTAAGGTTACAGTATTGTGCAAAAGTCTATTTTTTTATATAGATATAAAATTTAAAAAACTAGGATGCCCAAGACATTTGCAGAGTACTGTATTTGTCAATGTGGAGTGAACAGCGAGAATGTAGATCTGGTGGGAGCAAATGATTTGGGAAAGGTGAGGGTGGAATGCCACAGGACGGGTGGTAGAGAAGGATTGTTGGAGCAGTGGTACAGATACAGATATAACCAGCCCCAAGACTCCTGCAAAGTCATTTAATTCCAAAGAATTGGTTTATTGATCATTACAGAATGTCTCCCTGGTGCTTCCTGCTCTCTCTGCTCTCCTGATCTCAACCATGATTTCCCTCTTCCTGCCTCCTTCCCATTCTCAGTCCACAATAGAGACCCGTATCAGAATCAGGTTTATCATTACTCACGTCATGAAAATTGTTTTTTTTTTGTAGCAGTACAGTGCAATACATAAAATTACCACAGTACTTGGGCACCTTGGAGAGAGACAGATATACAGTGGCATGCAAAAGTTTGGGCACCCCTGGTCAAATTTTCTGTTACTGTGAATAGCTAAGTAAAAGATGAACTGATTTCCAAAAGGCATAAAGTTAAAGTTAACATTTCTTAAATATTTTAAGATTAATTTTTTATTTCCATTTTCTACAGTTCCAAAATAACAAAAAAGGAAAAGGGCCCAAAGCAAAAGTTGCACCCTGCATGGCAGTACTTAGTAACACTCCCTTTGGCAAGTATCACAGCTTATAAATGCTTTTTGTAGCCAGCTAAGAGTCTTTCAATTCTTGTTTGGGGGATTTTCACCCATTCTTCCTTGCAAAAGGCTTCTAGTTCTGCGAGATTCTTGGGCTGTCTTGCATGCACTGCTCTTTTGAAGTCTATCCACAGATTCTCCATGATGTTTAGATCAGGGGATCGTGAGGGCCATGGCAAAACCTTCAGCTTGCATCTCATGAGGTAGTCCATTGTGGATTTTGAGGTGTGTTTAGGTTCAATATCCTGTTGTAGAAGCTATCCTCTTTTGATCAAAATAGAACTTCTTGGCCGCAATGAGCAAAGGTATGCTTGGAGAAAAAAGGGTGCAGAATTTCATGAAAAGAACCCCTCTCCAACTGTTAAGCACAGGGGTGGATCGATCATGCTTTGGGCTTGTGTTGCAGCCAGTGGCACGGGGAACATTTCACTGGTAGAGGGAAGAATGATCTCAATTAAATAGCAGCAAATTCTGGAAGCAAACATCACACCGTCTGGAAAAAAGCCGAAGATGAAAAGAGGATGGTTTCTACAACAGGATAATGAACCTAAACACACCTCAAAATCCATAATGGACTACCTCAAGAGGCGCAAGCTAAAGGTTTTACCATGGCCCTCACAGTCCCCTGACCTAAAGATCATCGAGAATCTGTGGACAGGCCTCAAAAGAGCAGTGCATGCAAGACAGCCCAAGAATCTCACAGAACTAGAAACCTTCTGCAAGGAAGAATGGGCAAAACTCCTCCAAACGAGAATTGGAAGACTCTTAGCTGGCTACAAAAAGCGTTTACAAGCTGTGATACTTGCCAAAGGGGGTGTTACTAAGTACTGCCATGCAGGGTGTCCAAACTTTTGCTTCAGGCGCTATTCCTTTTTTGTTATTTTTAAACTGTAAAAGATAGAAATAAAAGTTTTTTTTGCTTAAAATATTAAAGAAATGTGTCATCTTTAACTTTTTGCCTTTTGGAAATCAGTTCATCTTTTTCTTACTTAGCTATTCACAGTAACAGAAATTTTGTTCAGGGGTGCCCAAACTGTGTGTGTGTGTGTCTCTCTCTCTCTCTCTGTCTGTGTACACACACACATATATACACACAGCTGAGTGACCCAAACACAACTTCAACAAGCGGGTTAAACCAGGTGAGGTGTGATGGACCTCGTACTCCAGTCAGACAGGGACATGCCTGTCCTAGCATGTGAAGTCAGCTCCAGCACACTGGGTGGATAAGATCAATTGAGATCCAACGGCTAGGATGTCGCTTCTGCAACACTCTGAAAAGAGCGAAGGGCATAGCAAGGCACAGAAATCGTGGTTATTTATTGCAACCAAGGAAATCCCCAGTTTGTGATGACTAGTCTTACCACTGGACCCTGACTTCCAAGATCAGGAGAAGAGAATTGCCCCAGGGAAATGGTTTTTCCACTTTAAAAACTCTTCTGCACAGGCTTCCTGTCATTGTTGGATATGACGGACAACCATCAGTAGAGTCAGTTTTTCAGCCCAACTCATGCAATGCCAACCAAGGAACCCACTTAAGCTAGTCCAATTTGAGTGTGTTTGGCCCACATCCCTCAAACTTTTCCCATCTATGTACCTTTAAAGATTGTAATTGTACCCACCTCTATCACCTCCTCAGGCACCTTGTATGGAAAACCTGTTCCAAGTCCTCCAAAGCTCCCCCATGTCTTCCCCCAGCCCACATTAATCCATTTCCCTAGTTTTAGCTCCCCTACCCTGGCTGATAATTCACCAAACTCCAAGGTCACTTCTTGGCCTCTTATGCTCCAGGAAAAACAGGCCCAACCCATAGTCTCTTTATGGCCCAAACTATAAAGTCATTGCAAATCTTTACTGTACATTTGAGCTCAATGATGGCATCCTTTTGTAGCTAGACAATCAGATCTACACTCAGTACAGTTCAAGTAGTCTCATTAATGTCTTGGACAGTTTATTTGAAAGGCAAGAAGTTCATTGGAACATCAAAGTAAAATAGAATGGAAATTGATCCGTAAAACCATCAGCTTGCTGGTGTTAATCAGCAGATTTACCTCAAGAGCAATGGCAGCAAAAAAACTGCAAAATTGAGTTGGGATTCAGTGTAAAATGGTGGAGCGAGTAGAAATATAGAACAAGCATTTTCTCTTAATTCAATACCAAAATGCATGGCTCAGTTTGTTAAACCACATGCTGCTGTCCTTCAATCCAAGCACATTGATAAGAGTTTAACCATCCTACACTAATGTGGTACTTAAAATTCCATTTCTCACCTGACTGAATCTTTAAAGTAGCATGTGATTTTACACCAGTTTTCATACTTAGAGGATTTGCACTGTCAGTGATCATGCCTCAGAATTCATTCCTGGTTTCAGCAGTGAACATACCATTTAGTTAATCACACCAGTGCAAAGGTACACTGTTTCTGTAATGTTTCCCTTTATGAGGTACAAACAAATGTTTAGTACTGCTAGCCCAGGATGAATTTCAGACAATTCTTTATACCACTTATTGGGAGCTGGGGCAAAACAAAACCATTTTCCTTCCCAGATCCAGAGGTGTCAATACAGTTTTTGAATTGCCTATGTCTCACTCGCTTGGGAAATAATAAACATTGAGGTATACTGGGGATTGAAGGAATGCTGGAGACAAAAGATTAGTCAAGTTATGCTGGTAAATTTTATTTGTAAATCTTCAAATTTATTTTTTTTCAAATTTTGATGACATTTTTCTGATCAAGAAAAATTAACCTTGAAATTAGTTTTGTTAAAGATTGTAAACAATCTGGATAGCTATTTGGCAATATAATGTCACAGTTCATTATTACTATAGAACCTCATCCCCTTCAGCTCAACAAAAAGGTCACAATAAAATCATGGAAAGATTCAATTACCTACAAGAGGGTGAAATTCAAATTGCATGCAATTCATGTTAAGGCAAATGGAGAAAATAATTTGCTATAGTGTTTTCAGTTTTAAACTACAGTAACAATCTACCACCATTCAGAAATTATTCTTGACTTCAAAATATTCTTATACAAATCAGTCACATGATATTACAGACACTAGTACAATCCAATCTCATTCTTTTACAAATGTCTAAAAACAGCAAGATATTGGTCCACTTCACTACAGGTCCGTTGTATTCTTCAAAACATCTGCAAGAACTGGATTTTATTTTTTCCCTTCACAAGTCCATAAGGGATAGTGTACATGCATTTAGTCACATAGGACAATTAGTTCCAACAAATAGATCAAACTTTTCAATTCTTTGCCAAAGAAAGTCAGGTAATGCAAAATAATACCATCTTAATCATTGTGCTGGTGTGGTGGTGGCAGTGTGGAATATTTAACTGACAGTGATGTCGAGATCTCCACCTGCTTTTAATACACCACGTGGATGCAGAGGACACAACATGGATTGTACAAACAGTGGAATGGGTATTGTGCAATCAATCCATTAAAGGCTAGTGACAATAGTGACAAGTGCTAGTGGAGAATTAGGTCTAAAATGACCCATTAAGTTTTTCTTTTAGCCAGGGTATTAAGCAAGGAGGTGAACTCAAGTAAATACTTCCTATTGTGTCAACTCAAAGATGAGCAACAGCAGTGGATACAAGATTATTCACAGTGAACTGCTTTCCAGCCTGTTCAAGATTTACCAGATGCACTGATAAATCTTAATATTTACCATTGGCCTCCACTAGCCAAAAGCAAGTTGGGGTTAATCATTCTCCTCTCCTCCAATGAATGGCACATGTAGAAAGATCACAAATGGTAATATACAAAAAGGGGATTGAGTGCTCTACCTACTTTATCAAATGTCATTTAATAATAAGTTCTCACATTAAAAAGGTAAATTATACTTTGATGAACTGAAGTACAACAGCTTCAATGTACTGCCTTTTATAGACCAGCCACTTTGATGCATTTGAAATCTTCCCTGTAATTATTTCCAAGAATGATTTTGAAAGGTAGTTTTGAATAATTAGTTAACTGGATGAATAAATCCAAGAACAGAAGAATGTTATTACTGATATGAACAGTTGCTCAAAGTTAAATGTCCAGAATAAAACAGCAAAGAAATAGAAATTTTAAAGACGTCTAAAGGATACAATGTATTTGACAGTTCACAGAGCAATGCATTGGCAATGTACCCAGCATTACCCAGCACTCAAAATTAACACTGTTTTACTACACAATAAACAATGGCCAATTCTAAACAAATTGAGTGGCTACATGAATACCAAATGCCCAATTCAAATTTCTGTCAATTTACTCCAAACAAAAAAAATATTCACAGAATGCAACATCGCTCTCGCAGACTCTTCTTGTTTCGGCTGCTCTTCTTTCCATTTTTATCTTTGTTTTCCGACATTTTCTTTGCTCGGACCTCTCTCATCAAATCAAAAAATACCTAAGAAAGTAGAACATTTTTTTTAGGGCTAGTAGTATTAGAAACATACAGATTCCAAGCCATTTCAAAATCTCCACAGTTTCACCTGGAAATTATATACATTATGCTATTGACAGATCTGTATAAATGAAGAATTTGCAGGGCTGAATAGATAAAAATCTATTCTGGAAGCTAGTTCTAAGACATTCCTATCAAAATTGCAAGGTGTAAAGTCAAAAAGTCAAAATAAAATTATGTATACATTACCATACTACCTTGAGATTCATTTTCTTGCAGGTAATTTATAGGAAAATGAAAAACAAAACCATAGAATTTATGGAAACTACATAAACAAAGACTAACAACCAACATGCAAAGTTTGTATCTTCATGAAAAATACCAATTAGGGTTAGTCCTTTATTTTCAATACCTTATTCATCAAGTAAAACTGTAAGCGATTAAACTATCCAGTAAACTGAGTCCTCACCTTATCTACATTGGCACGTGTTTTGGCTGAAGTCTCAACATACTGAACTCCCCACTCTTCCGCTTTGCTCCTTGCTTCTTCAACAGAGACTTGCCTCCGATCTTCCAAATCAGACTTGTTACCCACTAAAAGTAATGGGATTTTATCTTCCTCTGCTTTCACACGGAGAATTTGTTCCCTTTAAAAAAAAACATTCTGTAACTACAAATGACAATTCCATAGTAGTTTTTAAAATTGGTTCATTGGCATAACAGAACAGCTATGACAAGAACCCGTGTGCAACAAAAAAAAAGTAAAGGGGAAAAAAAGAAACCAGGCTTGTCCAGCATTGAAGCTGGTCACCTCGTCATTGCCAATGTCTTTGCCTATCCACACTTTTCCATCATTAGGTTCACATCCATCTATGTCCTGCCCATGTCTGTACCTGTCCAAATGTCCCTTAAATGTAGTGACTGTATCTAACACTTTCTCTGGCTACAAGTTCCAAATAATAATCACTGGGAGGAAAACCCTCCCCTACCTTCAAAATCTCCCTTCAAACTCACTCCACTCATCTTAAACTAGTCTTTATTTCTGGTATCTCTAGCCCGGAAAAGGATTTGACTATTTACACCTTTCAATCTTATATACCCCCAGCCGGTCAGTCTTACATACCTCCAGCAGATTAAGTTGGTTATCATTATTTCTTTGTTATGAACATTAAATACAGTGGCCAAAACCACCAAGGTTTATGCCTCATTTATGACTTTCGAAGAACGTCTGAATTTGTGTCTTCAGATCCAACACCGTCCTTGCCTTTCACTTTACTGGAACACGCTGAACTCCTATTACATCTTAAGAGACTTACACTTGTTAGTTGTGGTTTCATCTGCAAGCACTGCTCCCAATCGACTTTCTCCAGCTCCTTTCTTATGCCGTTGAAATTTGCTTTCCCCCAAATTCACAATTAACTCATTGATCAACATTATTCCTTACATCTACTTTGAAATTACAGAATTATAGTCACTGTTCCCAAATTGTTCACTGACATTTGCATTGATTTCCTAAAATTAAGTAGTGCCCCACTGCACGCAAGACTCTAAATGTTGTCTAAAACTTTATTGGACACAAGAAATTCTAGCTCATTTCAGCCCCATTGCAATGAGACAATCCTGATCAATATTGGGAAAGTGAAAATCACCCATGACTCCGTGACTATGCTCTACACCTTTGTAATTTTCCTACATATACTGCATGTTCCTTCAGTTCCTCTTGGGTGGCCTATAGCTTAATCCCAGCAAAGTCATTCCTCAATTCTACTCGTGTTTCACTGGCTGAGCCTTCCAAGATATCCTCTAGGTAGTGAAGCTCTCCAAGATCAGTAGTGTGATCCCTCCGTTTCTCTGTTTGTTAAGCATGAAACTTCTACATCCCAGAGGAAAAACAACATTGGAGCACCAAAAATCTCATCATCCATGGGCTCAATCACGACAGAACAATAATCATAGAGCGAACTGAATCAGAATCAAGTTTAATATCACGGGCATATGTTGTGAAATTTGTTAACTTTGCTGTAGCAGTGCCATGCAATACATGATAATATAGAAAAAAGTACAGTAAGTATATCAAATAGCTAAATTAAATAAGTAGTGCAAAAATAAAATTAAGAAAGTAGTGAGGTAGTGTTCATGAATTCTACTTCCATTCAGAAATTGAATGGCAGAGGGAAAGAAGCTGTTCCCGACTTACTGACTGTTTGTCTTCAGGCCTCTGTACCTCCTTCCTGATAGTAACAATGAGAAGGGGGCAGGCATGTCCTGGGTGATGGGGGTCCTAATGATCGATGCCACCTTTTTGAGGCACTACTCCTTGAAGACATCTTGGATACTATGGAGGTTAGCGCCCATGATGGAGCTGACTAATTTTACAACTCCCCACAGCTTACTATGGTCCTGTACAGTAGCCCAAGACAGTGATGCAGCCAGTCAGAATTCTTTCTATAGTATATCTGTAGAAATTTGAGCGTTTTAGGTAACATTCCAAATTTCTGTAAACCCCTAGTAAAATATAGCAGCAGACTTGCCTTCTTTAAAGCTGCATTAATATGTTGGGACCAGATTAGATCCTCAGAGATATTAATACCCAGGAACTTGAAATTGCTCACTTTTTACTTCTGATCTCTCTACAAGGATTGCTGCGAGTTCCTTTGTCTGACCTTTCCTGAAGTCCACAATCAACTCATTGGTCTTACTGACATTGAGAGCAAGGTTGTTGCTGAAACACCACTCAACTAGCTGGTATATCTCACTCCTGTACAGCTTCTCATCATCCGAGTCTCTGCCAACAATAGTTGTATCATCAGCAAATTTATAGATGGCATTTGAGCTGTGCCTAGCCACACAGACATGAGTGTAGAGAGAGTAGAGCAGTGGGCTAAGTACATCCCTGAGGTGCGCTGGTGTTGTCAGCAAGATGGAGATGTTATTACAAACCCACGCAGACTGTGGCCTTCTGGTTAGGAAGTGAAGCATCCAGTTGTGAGTGAGGTACAGAGGCCCAGGTTCTGTAGCTTTTCGATCAGGACTGCAGAAACGATGGTATTACACTCTGAGCTATAGTTAATAAACAGCATCCTGACATAGGTATTTGTATTGTCCAGGTGATCCAAGCACTAAAAAACAATCCTATTAATAAAGTCCTAACCTATTCAACTTTTTCCCTACAACTCAGGTCCTCAAGTCCTGGTACTATTCTTGTAATTTTTCTCTGCATTCTTTCAATCTTATTGATATTTTTCCTAGAACACTACAACACAAAAACATGCCTTTTGGCACATTTAGTCCATGCCAAACTATTATTCTGCCTCATCACACTGACCTGCACTCAGACCATAGTCTCGCATATCCCTCCCATCCATGTATTTATCCAAATTTCTCTTAAATATTGCAATCAGACCCACATCTACCACTTCTAACGGCAGCTCATTCCACACTGTCACCACCTTCTGAGTGAAATTCCCCCTCATACCCCCCTTAAACATTTCACCTTTCACCCTTAACCCGTGTCCTTTAGTTGTTGTCTCATCCAACCTCAGTGAAAAAAGACTACTTGCATTTACCGTATCTATACTCAATTTTGTGTACATATACACATATCCACATACACATACATATTGCACCGTACTGCTGCACAAAGAGAAAAACAATTTCATGAAACGTGAGTGATGATAAACCAGACTCTGATATGGGTTTCCATCATTGATAAGAGTGTGGGAAGGGGGCAGGGAGAGGAGAATCATGACTGAGAAAAGGGGAAAGGGAGGGGGAGGGAGTGGGAAACACCAGAGAGACATTCTAATGATCAATAAACCAATTGTTTGGTTTCAAATGAGCTTGCCTGGTGTCTCAGAGTTGGGTGTGTCTGCACCTGAGCCTTGGCACTCATTCTCTGCCACCTGTCCCACACCCCTCCACCCTCACCATCATTCCCAACATCCTTTCCTCCTGTCAGATTTACAAATTCACTCTTCGCTCCATGATGACAAATACAGTACCGTGCAAAAGTCTTGGGCATATTGGCTATATATATGTGCTTGCTGTGTACACCCATGTTAAGGACTCCAGCTGTTCGAGGAAGGTCATCGTCACCTTCTCAACAGTAGTTAAAAAGTGGCTTAGCCTGCAAAGCACACATTGCTCAAATGAATGGAAATGTTGATAACTATCGACCTGCCGAAGACAAACACCTACCGCAGGGACTTACTCTTTTCTATGGACGCTCTCTGACCTGCTGACTTCCTCCAGCATTATGAGTGTGTTGCCTGGGATTATGCTGTGACTGACCAATTATATATTAAAACATTATTTTAATCCATGAGGGAAAGGGACAATTTCAATCTTTCACATTCATCTGACACCTGAGAATACAAGAAACCAGAACATCAGCCAAGCAGTGAACCAAAGCTATCAGAACTACCACAATGGTACAGCAGACAGTGTTCTTGCCCTAGAGCTACATACTTGGACTCAATCCAGTGCTGTTTGTGTGGAGCTTGCACATTTTCATCGATGGTTCACTTAACAAGACATGCTGTCTGGCTGCCAGGCTAATCGCTTTTTCTAAATTACCAAATGTAAACAGGTGCTCAAATAGTGGCGTGCATAGGTACACAAAGGAATGGTTTATAGTTTAATAAGTGGTTGTACTGGTGTGGGGATGGTGGAGGTAGGGAGATTAAAAAGAGATTAGTTTTGTCACATGTACCTCAAAAATTACAGTGAAATGTGTCATTTGTGTCCAATCAAACCAGCGATGATTGTGCTGGGCAGGCCGCAAGTGTTACCCTGCTTCAGGTGCCAGCGCAGCCCACAACTTCCTAACCCTAACCATACACCTTTTGAAATGTAGGAGGAAACCAGAGCACCCAGAGGAAACCCACGAGGTTACAGAGAGAAAGTACAAACTCCTTACAAAGGCAGGAATTGAACCCCGTCGTATAGCTGGCATTGGCTACGGTACCAAAGCATCCACAGGGAGGAGGATGATTGTCAAGTATAGAGTCAGCAGACCTTCTTATATCAAAATACAAGACCCACAAACATTTAGAAATAACAATGATCCTGAAGATTTCATTCCCTCTTCGGAACACATTTAAATTATGCAACTTAACTGCATGTTTTGTGAAGTAGCATAGCCCAGCTAAATCAAGATGAAAATTTGAAAAACAATGGCTGCAGGGATAAGAAATTTAAAAAATAGTAACTATATAAACAATCATCCAAGATAAAAAGGGACAGTGAGGAAAGAACCAGAGGATCTCTGGCAGAATTAAAAAGGGATGTTAGTAATTTGTACAAGTACAGATGTGTAGCTGGAGATCAATTCTGAACTACTTTCCCATGACTACAATATTATTTCTTGATATTTTAATCTTGTTATTGGATGGCACAAGGAATATCTGATTCTTCTACATCTGCTGCGTGGCCTGCTAAACATCTCTTCTGGAATTCACGTGCTGTCTTCTGAAACGTATTTGCATAAAGCTAAATTTAAAAATACACAAGAAATTTTTGCATCTTTTCCCTATTAATCAGGAAGCAAGTTGAGACAGGTAGATAAGGGCAAAGGGACATGATTTTTGTCAGTGATAGTACGAAAACCTGAAGAGATAATAGGACATTAGATACTGACAAACTGTTGAATTTTTCCAAAGAAATAAGAAAGTTCCAAGCATTTCAGGACCATTAAGTCCCCAAAAAAATGGAAACCATCAAAATAAAATGAGGTAACTTGTAAACAGTAGTTAATAGGGATTCAGAAAGGGGAAGATTCTGTACAAACTGGCAACAAGCGTGAACTTACTTCAGGGAATAAATGATAAATTAAAGGAAGAATGATGAACAATGGATACAAGTAGAGGGCTGGGTAGTATTTTAATTGATCACTTTTGTGATACTGGCACTATATCTTAGATTAGGAAAATATTAATCACTGCAGTAGTCAAATGACACCATTAATCCGTGAAATTCAAAGCACTGTTCATAAGATATAAAACACATGCTTCATGAAATGACTGTCCATCTGGTGCAGACAGAAATTCAAGCAATAATATGCTGCATTTTACACCAGAGAACTTTCAAAGACAGCTCTTGAGATTGAAAAGAGCAATGATTGGAAAAATCAGGGGTATCACACCTTCCATCAATTCACTGAATTTCCATTAGACTCTGATTTCATAGCTAACTCATACTACATGAACTGAGCAATTTCTATCTCATTTCATTCTAGTCAAATCCTTTGCTAATATTAAAATCTTTGTTCACTCATTGCTATAGTACTATTCTCAATTGATTAATCTGTAAATTTCAATAGTTTCAATAGTTGCATTTAATAGAAATGTATACAGTATACAATGTGAAATCTTGTCCTTTGCTGGCATCCTCGAAAACAGAAGAGCACCCAAAAGAATGAGTGACTGTAAAAACATTAGAACCCCAAAGCCCCCCTACTCCCCCCCTCCCACACACAAGAAACAGCAAAGCAATGACCCTCTCCTCCTCCATTTACTTTAGTAAAAAAAGCATCAGCTCCCCAAACCCACCAAACAAGCAAGGCCCCCAAGACAGACCATGATCTGCACTACAACAAAAACTAATCGTTCACCTGATAATTCAACATACCAAAGACGCTCTCTTCCTAATAAAGGGGCAGAAAAGTGTCACCATTTCACAGTGAGAAGGGAGACATAACCAAGCAACTCACTTATGATTATATATGATTCCATATAGAAAAATATTGAATGTACAGATCATAAGTGAATCACCTACCAACCAGACATTTTACCACCCAAACACCAGTCTAATGCCACATTCCTGCTCACTCATTATACTGACACTTACATTCCACAGCTCCCTTCTGGTACAGTTCAATGAACTGAATACAGGAGTTGCTGCAATTCTTGATACCTCAAAAGGTTTTCATGTATAACCTTTGTCAGACTGAGAACTAGATCAGCAAAAGTTCAAAGTTCAAAAGCTCCAAGTAAATGTATTATCAAAGTACATATGTCACCACATACATGCCTGAGATTCATTTTCCTGCAGGCCTACTCAGCAAATCTTTAGAATAGTAACCATAACCGGATCAACGAAAGATCAGCCAGAGTGCAGAAGACAACAAACTGTGCAAATGCAAATATAAATAAATAGCAATAAATAACGAGAACTTGAAATAATGAGATAGAGTCCTTAAAGTGAGATCATTGGTTGTAGGGACATTTCACTGATGGAGTTGTGAGTGAATGCAGTTATTCAAGAGCCTGATGGTTGAGGGGCAGAAACTGTTCCTGAGCCTGGTGGTGAGAGTCCTGAGGCTCTTGTACCTTTTACCTGATGGCAGCAGTGAGAAGAGAGCATGGCCTGGGTGGTGGGGATCTCTGATGACGAATGCCACTTTCCTGCAACAGCATTTCATGTAGATGTGTTCAATGGTCAGGAGAGTTTTACCAGTGATGTACCGGGCTGAATCCACTACCTGTTCTAAGATTCTCCGTTCAGTGTTTCCATACCAGGCCATGACACAGCCCAGTCAATACACTCTCCACTACACATCTACTGAAGTTTGTTAAAGTTTCTGATGTCATGCTGAATCTTTGCAAACTCCTAGGTAAGTAGAAGTGCTGCCGTGCTCTCTTCACAATTGTATTTACGTGGTGGGTCCAGGACAGGTCCTCTGAAATAGTAATACCCAAGAGTTTAAAGTTGCTGACGCTCTCCACCTCTGATCTTCCTATGAGCACTGGCACATGGACCTCAGATTCTCCTCTCCTGAGTCTATAAGCAGTCCCTTGACTTGCCGACATGGAGTGAGAGGTGCTTGTTATGACACTACTCAGCCAAGTTTTCAATCTCCCTCCTGTATACTGATTCATCACCACCTTTGATTTAGTCCATGACAGAAGTGTCATCAGCAAACTTGAATATAGTATTGGAGCTGTGCTTAGTCACACAGTCATAGGTGTAAAACAAGTAGAATAGGGAGTCAGGCACACAGACCTGTGGTGCACCTGTGCTGAAAGAGATCATGGAAATGTTGTTGCCAATCTGAACTGACAGGGGGCTGAAATGCTTGGTTTCCAAATATGGTAACAAGATTAATTTATGAGAAGTGTATGTGACAGGAGGGTGCCAGAGTGGAGATGTGTCTCCATCAAAGGAGGTGCAAGGTGCTCCTACCTTCCTCTAGCCTGCATATCACCCTTGGGCAAGTGTAGCATCTGCTCAGCCCCCCCATCAGGGTCACGTGAAGCCACAGGAGCAAGTGATGGATGGTCATACAAGCAGCTGGTTATGTGACCACTGATGCCAGCCAATCTCTGAAGAGTATTGATAATGGCTGGGGTCACCCATCTTGTAAAGACACTGCCCAGAAGGCAGCAATGGCCAACCACTTCTGTAGAAAATTTGCCAAGAGCAATCATGGTCATGACACCATGAGCACGGCAATGATGTGATAGGAGGCATTTAAATTACAACTTCCCAAGAAATGCCTACAAATCAAAAACCTGGAATGCCTCTCGATCTGGTCTTTGTGTTCTTCTATCAAGACAAACACCCAACTATTCTGAGGCAAGACAATCCACAGGTACACAGTTTAAAGACAGTCTACAATAAACAGAGGTTGAAAGTGTGGCAACTGATTCCATGCAGTTAGTTATTTACCACTTGCTGACTTGGTACTGCAAAATGACACAGACCTTTACATCAACAGACATCAGCTTAGCAAGTTAAAGTTGTCTAGATCCCCATGAAGTCACAAAATGAATACACAAAACCTTAAAACAAAAGCTGGCATCAGAATACGATGCCAAGATAGAACATTGCTGTATTGCCCTTTGAAGATATTGGGAGGCTCATTTAACCATTCCAGATTAGATAGTACAAAAGCTAAATTCATCTCAGGAAATCAGTGTGCTGTACTTGTTTAATTCAGAGATTAAAAATGCAGGTATAATAAACTCAAGATATAATTTCAATTTCCATCTAGTGAGTGTGTATTGTTGAAGTCCTTCAGGTAGCATAAACAAAAACTTTGGCTGCATGTTAATATGTCCTACAGAACGGACAATACAAACCACTAGCTCTATATACACTTTAAGAAACAAAGTACCAAGGAACTCACATAAAAAAAATCTCAAATATTATACTAATTCACAAAACAAAAGACCACTTAGAGTCATAGAACACTACAGCACAGAAACAGGCCCTTCTGCCCATCTAGTCCATAATGAAGCATTAAGCTGCTTATTCTCATCAACCTGCATCTGGACCATAGACCGCCCCCCCCCCCCATGCACTTCCCATCCATATACAACTCCAAGTTTCTTAAATGTTGAAATCAAACCCACATCAACCACTTCTACTGTTAGCTCATTTCACACTCACCAGCCTCTGAGTCCCCCTCCTGTTCCCCTTAAACCCATGACCTCTAGATGCAGTCTCACCTAACCTCGGTGGAAAAAGCCTGCTTACATTCACCCTATCTATATCCCTCATCATTTTGTATCCACTATCAAGTCTCCCCTCAACCTTCTGTGTTCCAGGGAATAAAGTCGCAACCTTTACAACCTTTTCCAATAACTCAGGTTCTCAAGCCCCCTCAACATCTCTGCACTCTTTCAATCTTATTTACATCTTTCCTGTAGATAGGTGACCAAAATTGCATACAGTACTCCAAATTAGGCCCCACCAACTTCTTATACAACATCCCAACTCCTGTATTCAATACATTGATTTATGAAGGCCAATGAGCCAAAAGCTTTCTTTACAACCCTATCTACCTGTGATGCCACTTTCAAGGAATTATGCATCTGTAAAGCCAGATCTCTGTTCTACAGCACTCCTCAGTGCCCTACGACTCACCATGTAAGACATACCCTGGTTGGTCCTTCCAAACCAGAAACAACAAATGTAGGCTCATTCAAGTTTTAGAAATCCCGTTCTTCCATCAAAGTACATTCTCAGAGCATTGCATCAGGAAGGCCAACGGTATCTTTTCTATTTTCCAGAAGACACAGGAGCTTGAAAGCCCAGACAACCAGGGTCACTACTTCTGCACAACTATTAAATTTTTGAACCAGTCACTTCATGCACGTCCTTTCCCGGTAGTGCTCGAACAGTCAATTCTACCTCTTTTTGTACTACCTCAGTTTGCACTACCATACTTTGCACCCTTTGTTCTTTAGTGTTGTATTTATCATTACTATTTATACAATTTACTGAGAGCTTCACAGAAGCAAGGTGTATATAAATATACATTAATCAGAAATTTTAGACCTTAGGAAATATAGAGAAATAGTTTTAGAGCTTTGCATGATGTGCAATCAGCAATGATAATGAACAAAGGAACTTCAAAATAGATGCTTGTTGATGAGCAATTTTAAAATTTGAAGGTAATGAGGTATGGAGGAGCTGTGTAGAAAGGTTTTTTTTGTGCATGGGCCAAGACTGCCAAAGGAATTAGCAATGGAATAGAGTCAATGGCTTAGGGAGAAGTCATGCGTCCAGAGTAGATTGCAAAGGATAAGGAAGGTTTATTTTAAGTTGTTCTGATTGATGCACAAGTTTATGGGATAAGAAGCTTAGAAAGGATAAAGAAGAATTTCTCTTTCCACTCAAGTGGTTGGAAGTTGGAATGCACAAGAGCAGGGGGTTCCCAACTTTATGCCATACAGTCTTATCATTAACCAAGGGGGTCAGTGGACCCCATGTTGGCAACCCCAGCAGAACAAGCCACAACAATTAATTATCAGGATGAGCAGTTGAATTACTAAGGCATAGAAGGCTATGGATCAAGTGCTAATGAATGGGGTTAGTATAGATAGATGTTTGACTGCCAGTCTGTACAAGATGTAATGAGTGGAAGGGCCTGTTTCTATACTGTACAACTTGAAAAGCAGGAAATTCTTCATAATTTCATACAAGTACTTCCTCACCCGCCCCCCCCCCCCCACTTTGCTGTTCTTGGCACTACTGTGTATGCTTGGGCAAAGTTTCTGTTTGCAACTTAATTCGTTGGCTATAGGAAAGGCTGAGAAGCCTTAAGGACATAGGAATAAAAAGCAGTTATTCTTTGCAAGTAAAAAATACATTTCCCATCATTTAAGAAAGCAAATTTCATTACCATCACATATATTCAAGTAGCTGGCACCCTACAATTAGGTTATTGGGAGAAATAGCCTATTTAAGCTCTGACCTCATTCACAAATTTAATAACTGGTAGAAACCAATAGCAGTAAAATTATGAATAAACCTGCAGAAGCAATCATCATGGTTCTTGTGTTTAGGAAGATAGTTTTAGATGTCACATACAACTAATTCTGTTACTTATTTTTGACACCATTAGACTACCATATTGACTCTAAATTGCTCCAATGTCTTGCTAAGGGGGAAGTGAGGAATGCATATCTGCCAGATGAACTCCTTTTAAGAGAATAGCAAGTTCAGAGTGGCCTCATTAATGGAGTACCACTGCACATTAACCAGCAGAGGGCTTATTGTCAGACAGATGTGGAGCAGCTTCCAACAGAATCCTCTAGCGGCTGTTAAATGGATGTGCTTCAATTTATAAGACTGCTAGCAATCCTTGCAACAAATATCACTGGACCAGCTGTGTATGAAAAAAAATGTGAATATCTAAGCATATCAACATAAAGATTTAAAGTCTTTTCTTAAATAAAAGCCATGAAGCAATGGGATTTTAGTTTCCATTAATCTTTCAGCATATTTGAAATGAACAACTTGACTATTACTGATCAACATTTTAATTGTCAAGGCATGTTTTAGCACCTCAACTCCTCCTTACACTGCCTTCAATAATGGACTGCATACCCCCTCCTCCTCTTTATTTTAGTTTAAGATTGTTTAATTTCTTGCTACAATACTGTTTGTATATACAGGAAATTGCTAGTTAACTGGGACACATCGGGACCAGTACATTTTGGCTCAATTAAGCCGCTGCCATAATTTCCAGAAGTTTCTTGCAAATAGTATAAAAAGACCAACAACCATTTAACTGAGTAACAAATGTGTATTTACACAAAATACAGAAATTAGAAGACTACAAATACTACAGTACTATAAAACTGTATTCCTTGTAGTTAGAGGAATTCATCCACTATACACCGTATTCTTTTGATTGACTGCAGATAAACAAAATCAGGGAAAACACATAGTGCAGATAATGGACTGCCTTCATACAATGCTTTCGACAGCTGAATCTTCCAAATCTTCTTTTTCAATGTAACATTCAAGAAGATTGTCGATACCTTCAAATTCTTCGTAGTTCCTCACTTGACGTGGTGAAATTGTTTCATATTCATTCCCAGCCGTTTCTGGCATCTCCAAGACTGAATGCTTGAAACTGCAGTGAGCAAAACGGTTCCGAGTTGTCTTACTACTTATTTGTTGCCAACTATTAGTGATAAAAAAAATCACTGCTTTGAACCCAAACACACGCAACTGGCAGCATTTAAAAAACTGTTCTCTCTAAGCATGGTGTGGTGTCTAAAGGCCACACAAGTGCACACGACTAATACTAGTGAAAAACTATCAGCAACAGTCTCCTGAACCAATTAAGCAGCAGAGTGCCCCAAATAAAGAGAATCCTGGTTACTTTCTCAATTAGTTTTGATTCTTTTAGAGTTATTCCAAATAAGTGGCTACCTTGATTAACCAATGGCCCAATTAACTAGAATCCATTGTATACACAGATACCTCCATCATACACCTTTTGCTTGATAACAATAGATAAAAGAAATATGCCTACTACAAAAAGGTCATAAGAGGTCAGTTACTGAAAAGTTATATTAAAACCAACAAAAATTTTTAATGTTTTAGCATAAATTCTAAATCTTCCTGGAGTTGCCTAACCCTCAGACTTTTCAAACAGAAGTTCTGCAGGGGATTGAAACACTGCAATTGGTTTAGTTGCTATGGAGAAAACTGTAAACAGGAGTTCCCAAAAACCCTTACATCTGTAGTATTAAGTACAGCTGACACCATGAAATAACTGAACTTCAGCCACGAACAAGTCATTACCAGTCCGCAAGCTTAGAAGACCAAGACAATATACGATTGAGTAGTGCATAAACAAACACCAGGTGTAACTTGTTCAATAGGTAATGCTCATGCAAGATGGATATTGACTAAACTCAGCCCTTAAAGTGAAAAATCCTTCAGTGGATTCCCTCCTCTTGCCACCAACTAGTCCTGTTCCAGTGGTCAACCACATTACAAAGGCACCTCCAGTACCTAATAAAGTGGCCACTGAGTACATCTTCGTGGTCTTCTGCTGTTGTAGCCCATTCACCTTAAGCTTCAAGGTGATATTCTTCTACATAGTTTTATCATGTGGGTATTTGAATTACTAGCACCTTCTTTTCACCTTGAACCAGTGTGGCTACTCTCCTCGGACCTCTCTCATTACAAGAGATTTTCGCAAACAGAACTGTCGCTCACTGGATGATTTTTGTTTATCACATCATTTTCTACAAACTCTATAGACTGTTGTGTGTGAAAATCCCAGGAGATCAGCAGTTTCTGATACTCAAAAATCAAGATCACATTTCTTCCCCCCTCTGATGTTTGGTCTGAACAACTGAACCTCTTGACCATGTTTGCATGCTTCTATGCACATAGTGCTACATGATTGGCTGACTAGATATTTGCATTAATGAGCAGGTATACAGGTGTACCTAATGAAGCAACCTCTGAGTGCAAACCATCATTCACAAGATTGAACCTGTGTCTCCGACTGTCCAGTGAATAATGCAATATGCTCAAAATAACTAAAAGTGCTTGGGTATTATTATTATTAATTAAATTCTGTATTTTTGGATTTTGACAATACAGGAAGAGAAGAGAATTATCTCCACATGGTTCAGTGGATAGCAGATGTTCCTTAGTCTTCTGCTTCCAATGAAGTGACGCTTTTCAAATGTCACATTACATCAAGACCTTGGAGGTGCAAGAGATCAGATGAGAGTGAGGAGAGTAAATACCGATGGCCAGCAAATATTTATACTGTTTTTAAATTAAAATTGCCAGTCACAATTCCTACATTACTGAAGTATTCATTGATTACAAAGATTTTGTGGCATCTGAAAGTCAAAGTCTCTCTCCATCACTGCAAGTCTTACCTGTGCAAGTGACTGGATACAACTTAAAACAGCTTAAGTGGCTGGATGCATACATGAATAAAATGACAAGATGTCTACCCAAAATGTGATAGAAATATAGAGGCAAGCCAGTCCTCTACATTTAACAGATCTGCTTGTGCAGACAAAAAAGGTAATACTTTGGTAAGCATAACAGTTCAGGAATAAAAAAATAAAGATGTCTTCATACCAAAATGCTCCAATGAATGTAACAGATTTCACAAGAATACTAGTGCATTAATACCTCTGCAAGCTAAATTATATGATCATGTTAGAATGTTGGCCTCCATTGGTGTTACACAGAAAAATCATGGCATTAAGTTTAAAGCAGGATATTGCAATGATTCATACCTACAAGTTAGTCAATGGCACCATAACACAGCAGTAAGTTATCAACAGCTCCCCTCTCATTTAAAGCCCATCCTTTTCCCTGAAACTAGTTTCAGTAAACCAACTTCCATTTGCAAATACTGGAAAGTACTAGGATGCTGCATTTAAGCACCCCTGTACTATTGGATGATTTGGGGGGGGGGGGGTCGGGGAATTCGGCAGGAGGCTGTTCCAACCCAAAATTCCACAACAGCCATCTCAAAGTTGGGTAGCCCCAAAAGCTCCAGGCTTCCTATGCAACACAAACATATCACAAGTATTTATTCATCTCACTAAAAATCAGGCAGCAACAAGAGGTATTGCTTGAAGTGGCTGGTTAAAAATAGTAGTATTTGATCTTAAAAGTCCATATGAATTTTACCACACATCTGTTTTCTTTAGCTTTGGGTCCAATCGTAAACTTTTGAAGTTCAAATGAGCTGCTGCTTTTAAAATAAGAACATACATCAAGGAATAATTGCAGCTCTTGGGGAAAACCCAAGTTGTCAGTTTTGTTTTCATTCAATGCATCTACAGTAGGCAATGTGCCAAACAAAAATCCCTACAGAACAGGCTTTTGCAGCACGTTACACAAATGTATCCTAATATATCAAGGTATCAAAGTACTGCTGATTTTGTCTTGAGAAGATAAGAGAACTGTGTAGTTCTGCCTTTCTTCCTTGAAACTTTCGATCATGCCAAAGAGCTGAGAAAGCATGATACTGAAGATTCAAGGAAGAAAGTTTAAAAAAAAATGACCTTATCACTCAATTTTGAGTAGAATTTTGCACATTTGGGAGGGCAATATATTTGCTAAATGTTTCATTTACAGCTTCTATGGAAACTCTTATTTTTCTGAAGAATAGACTGTAGTTTTAGTTTTCAAAACACACCACCACCAATGTTGCAAGGATTGCAAGATAGGTACAGAATTTATAGTACTGTGCAAAGGTCTTAGGCACATGTAAAAACAAATCCAGAAAGCAAAGATGCTTTCAAAAATAAAGAAGTTTCTAAATGTTAAAACATTGACTTAAAAAAACTACAGTAAAGATATATCAAATCTATATTTGATGTGACCACTCTTTGACTTTAAAACTGCATCAATTCTCTTAGATACACTGTCACGCAGTTTTATAAGAAAATTGGCTGGTAGGTTGTTCCAAGCATCTTGGGGAAATTGCCACAATTCTTCTGCAGATTTTGGCTGTCTCGCTTGCTTCTGTCTCCCCAGGTAATCCTGAACAGCCTCAATGATGTTGGGATCAGGGCCCTGTGGAGGCCATAGTATCTATTGCAAAACTTCTTGTTCTTCTCTCCACTGAAGATAGCTTTTTTTTAAAAAAAAGACTTCACCTATGTGTTTGGGGTCATCCTCCTGCCGCAGATTGAAGTCGAGACTGATCAGAAGCCTCCCTGATGGTACTGTGTGATGGTTGAGAGTACGCTTTGAGGAATCCATTACCTCTGACCAGATCGCTAACCCCATTTGCAGAAATTCAGCCCCAAACCTGCAGAGACCCTCCATTGTCCTTCTCTTTTGACTCATCAATCCAGACCACTTACTGGCATTGTCCAGCCTCCCAGTCCTTGAGTTTTCTGTGCATAGGTGAGTCTCTTGGCTTTGTTTCCACTTCAGAAGAGGTGGTTTCTGGCAGCAATTTATCCATGAAGACCACTTCTGACAAGAGTTCTCTGGACTGTAGAGGGGAATACTTGGGTTCCACTGGTTTCTACGAGTTCAGAGCTGACAGCAGTGCTGGACTTCTTCCAATTTAGAAGGGGCATCAATTTGATGTATCTCTCATCTGCTGCACTCAGTTTTTGTGGTCAACCACTGCGTTTCTGGTCCTCAACCTTGCCCATTTCTCTGTGCTTCTTCAGAAGAGCTTAGAAAGCACAGCTTGAAACTCCTGTTTGCCGCAAAATTTCTGCTTGGGAGAGACCTTGCTGATGCAGGATGACTACCTAGTGTCTTGTTACTATGCTCACTCATGCCACGGTGTAAGAATTGATGATTTGAAGGTCAACCCGTCACATCTTCACCTTTTAAGTTTGGCTCTCCTTCACCTAGTTTGATTCCTTTCATACTCATTTGTTTCAGTTAATTAGTTTTGACCATTCAGCTCATTGTGCCATTGATTATTAGCATCCTGCTTGTTACCTTTGTTTAATCATGCACTGTTTTTATTGGAAAAGTAGTCTATTTTACTTTCTTTAATGGAAACAAAAATTTCTCTGTAAAATTTGATTTTTTGGAAAATGAATGTTTGAAAATCTAAAATTGCTTCTTTTCTACTGTCACACTAATGCAGAAGACAAAAAATAAACACCCAAAACAAAATTTATATTAAAAACTGAGTGTCTAAGACTTTTGCACAGTACTGTAAGCCATTTGGTCCATCAAGCCTGCTCCACCATTTGATTATGGTTGATTGATTTTCCCTTTCAAGCTCATTCTTACTAAGTACCCATCAATCTCCACTTCTCAGGAAATGAAGTGGGGCTGCAACAGCATGGAAGGCCAAGACACTGATCGGAAAGCAAACAGTCAATAGGCAGTAATGAACTGCTGACTATTTGATATTTTAATAAATGAGAATGAAAGGTACTAGAGGACACAAATGTAAGAGGGGGAGACATTTTAAATGGACCAGAGGGGCAACTTCTTCATACAGGTCCATAGAGAATGAGCTGCCAGAGAAAGTAGATGAGGCAGGCACAATAACACTAGGATAATACATTAATAGTAAAGGTTTAACAATAAGGATTAAACACAGGCAAATAGGACGAGCTTAGATGGGCACTGTGGACAAATCTGGACCAAAAGGCTTATTTCTGTGCTGTATTACACTGACTATGGCTACATGAAAACCTAGGTGCTAAATGAAAAATTGTAAAAAGTAGAGGAAATAAACTAGTTTTCAGAGCCAGCTCTACAGGAGCAGGTAGCTAATAGGAAATGAAGCCATAAGCAAAGTTCCTACACAGCAATAGACACACAATAGTCAGCAAGTCCATCCCATGAATCTCTCAAATGGCTCTTTGCATGTTCTGTGCACGCAGGTCAGGTATTTGTAAGCCAGGGAGGACTTCTAGAATCCTTACAAAATATTTTAAAACTTCAGATTACATAAAACGTTAGACTAAGTAGACCAGGGTGAATCTGCAGTGTGGAATTAAAATACTTTTTAAACTTTCAAGCCAAAACTGCTTTCTCAATTCATGCTAAATGTGCACTATGATTTTACTTCTCATTGCTGCTCGATTTTACTGGTTAAACCTTACAACAAACATCCAATATTTGATGACACACTGGCTATATTCTCGAAATTAAATAATTCGTATTTAAGATTTCTCAGAAATCTTCTCCCACTCTGGTAACAGAATGAAAAATGGCACTGGGTCTCCATGCTTTAGACAAAATCTATTTGGAAGGGCCTCAACACTGGGAAATTAGGATTGCTTAGAAACAAAAGATAGCTGATTTTCAACGAGCCTTAGTAGGATCTGTGGGATACATTACTAGACAGAGCCAACAAAATAGAAAACAGATGAGTTAAGAATTGAATGGACAACACCCACCCCCCCCCCAACCACCCAGAGAAATGAGTGACTGAAGGACAGTGCTGGGTTGGATTAATCTAATCAAAACAACCAATATACAGTCAATATACTTTTCTCTGTGCAAAACCTGGTACAGAGTTTGCTTTAACTAGAACTGTTAAAAGTAACTAGGATTTTACCAATACATATCCTCTTTAAAGAAGTCAAAAGATGCACAGCTTTCCTTCTTCCTGTTAAAAAGCAAAATCAGATTATTTTCAACGACTTACCTAAACTCTACAGTGGCAGTAAAAGATTCTTGCTCAGTTATCGAGAAGACACAGAGAAAACCCTCCCCACTACGGAAGTAGTTGTCCCGAATTGCTGCATAATCCTCCTGTCCAGCAGTATCCAAGATGTCTATCTGCACCTCCTCACCATCCAGAACAACTTTTTTTCTGTAACTGTCAGCTTTAGTAGGCTCGTAGTCTTCAACAAACTGAAAGGGAAAATTAAAATGGTACAAAAAGAACAGGCATCAAATGCTTGCCCCATTCCTAAATATCGTGTAAATTGCATTCCTACTTTTCTGAAAGAGTTCTATTATCTTCTGAAGTAACTTTTGCAATGGTACTTTGAAAACCACAACTCAGGGTAACTTAACCACAAATGTCTGTTGTGGAAAATGTGGTCTCAACCGAGCATTTTCACCCCTTTTGATTAGGACTTCTAACTCATTTGTCTTCTTAGTAGAGGCACCAAGATCATCAACTTCCCCACTACTCCCATAAACATGATAGCTCAGTTGGAGAAAATCAAACCCAGTACCTCCCTAGTCCTTGCAACTCAACTGATTACTATCTTAATTTCACAAATGTGAGGAAGGTAGTAGTACTCCATCTGCCTTCATTACAACAAATGGCATTTCTGTTTGCATTACGATGTCTTGCATACAAACTAATACTTCTTTATAGCACTGAAAATATCTTGAAGGGAATAGTTTGATTTTTATAGCATATTTTGAGTTGGAAAAATTGGCAATGACTTTTAAAGTGCAGGTTATCAATCCTTTGCAGAAATGGAAAGCTCATGCAAAACTTCACAGCAGATATGCTTTCATAAGGTAGGAAGAGGCAAGAGTTATTTGTCATAACGTTACACAGCAGTGAAATGTAAGACAGATGGAAGGAGATCCCAAAGTGCTGAACAGAAGCAATTTCACAAAAATACAAATTTAGAGAATGAGATACTAAAAGCAGCAAAATTTTATTGCGGATGTTTTTGGAGGTTTTCAAACTAAACTTACTTGGGTACGAGAACCCAAAGCAGGTCTGTAACAATGGATTTCATGTGAAATAGGATCTCATGAGTGAGATGGAGATAATATTGAGCAGTTCAAAGTTCATGGAAAAACTGAAGCAACAGCAATGGTGAGAATCGCACTTGATTATGCAAATTCTTAAACATTGTTCATTGCAAGAGAATAAGTCGACGACTGACCCATTTTTAAAAGATTACGATTTAACAGGGTAGATGAAATGATCTATTTGTAAGGAGGTGGGTAAAATCCCATCCAAGACTTTGTAGTTGACAGCAACAAAATAGGAAGCTCGTATTTTGGCATTGAAGAGGTTGGCACTTAGTCACAACAATACCAGGAGGATAAAATAGCACTGGTAAAACAAGCTGAGCAAAATGTGAAGATTAAGTCATGATCCACATCAAGGTGTTTACAATAATTTAACATGGGAAACTAATTCCTCTGATATAAACACACATTAAAGTTTAAAGCCTGCATAATCAAATTTGCCCCTGAACGATGGTAAAGTTTCCAACTCACGCCATTCACTTTCCTTCCCTATGCATTAATAATTACTATCCCTTCGAAAGTTACTTCTGGGAAGTCCGGTCACGCACAAGTCAAATCCTTGATTTCCAAATTTTGTGGTGGATTCCATTACCATCTTAGTTTTACTACTAAAACCCAGCTGCACCTTTTTCCTTACTGGCCCCTCTACCTAGCACAATAGTGAAATGAAGCTCCTTCTCTGCCACCACCACTTACACTCTAAAGTAAAATGAATTTAAGGACCGCTTTGCCATAAATACTAAGACCACCATTTCATGACAAACCTTGAAGGCTCTAACAAATGTACACTTGAAACAGCTTTGCACTCTGGTTTCTCTCCCATCTCTTATTTTCACCAATTAACACACTTAACCCAATTCCAGCAGAACAAATCACTTGGGCCGATGTGTTCCCAAAAGGGTAAAAAGGACAGCAATTCCAAGGAATTCAGGAGACTAGAGGAATAGATTTTAAAAAAAAAAGCACGGAGCAGGTACAGAATTGAAAACAGCTCCAATCCATTATGAATGTATAAACTATAGAAAGATACTTCAATAAATTAGGATGTCAAGGCAGCTACACACGCAGTGTTAGGTTTGCTTTTTCTATATAAAAATTTGAATGGAAGTTTGATTACGAGGTTTGCAAGTGGCGTAAAAATTAGTCCTGGAAGGGTCATAATACTGAACAGTCCTAGACTGTTTCAATGACTTTGCGGCTTCACGTTTTATATTCTGTGCTTTTCACTCTTTTTTGTTGTTTGTGTCCTTTGTTCGTTTGTTTTTTTTTGTGTTAGCCGTTTTTGTTTCTCTATACACTCTAGACCAGGGTCCCAACTTTTTTATGCCATGGACCAATACCATTAAGCAAAGGGTCTGTGGATCCTGGTTGGGAACTCCTGTCCTAGCCACTTGTGTATGAAAATCCTAGGGAATCAACAGTTTGACATACTCAAACCACCCCATATGGCACCAACAATCATTCCACAGTCAAAGTCACTCAGGTCACATTTCTTTCCCATTCTGATGTTTAGTCTGAACAACTGAAACCTCCTGGCTATGACTGCATGCATTTATGCACTGAGGTATTGCCAGTTCATTGACTGATTAGATTTCGCATAAGGTACAGGTGCAGCTAATAAAGTGGCCACTGAGTGTATACAATGGTCCTAGGGTCTATCAAGGAACAGAGGCACAGAGTACAGTGCAGGATCCTTAAAAGGTGCCAGCCAGGTAAATAAGGTAGTGAAAGAAGTACACAGAATACTTGCCTTTATTTGCCAGAACACAGAATAAGAGGCCAGAGTTTTGTTACAACCATATAAAAATCACTGACAAAGTTGCAACTGCTATACACTATGCAGATCTGGTCACCACAAAACAAGGAGGGTACAATTGCATTGGAGTGCAGAGGAGATTCAACAGGATGTTGCTTGAGGTAGAACTTCTTGGTCATGAGAAACCAGGCTGCCTGCCTTGGATAAGAGAACACAAAGGAGGAACTTGATAGAGGAATACGAAATTATGAACTGCACAAACAGGGTAGATTAAGAAACTTTCTCTCCATAGCAAAGGTACCTAAAACTAGAGTATAGGAGTTTAAAGTTGGAGGCTTAGAGAGAAAGAGATTGTTCAACAAGAGGGAGTTCAAAACTGGAATGCACAGTCCCAAGGAGTGGAGGAGGCAGAGATATGCTACATTCAAGTGTCCAGCCAGGCATTTGAACAGCCAAGACTACAGACCAACTGCTGTACAATGTGATTAGTGTAAATACGTTCTTGATGGTAAACACAGACATGGTGGGCCAAAGATCTCGTTTCAATGCTGTA
This sequence comes from Mobula hypostoma, assembly GCF_963921235.1. NCBI lineage: Eukaryota > Metazoa > Chordata > Chondrichthyes > Myliobatiformes > Myliobatidae > Mobula > Mobula hypostoma. Next base: position 73,573,982 of record NC_086101.1, on the reverse strand, counting down.
TTAACTATGACTGACATTTTGCCTTCCTAGTTCCTACTGCAAATAGATTCTTCTTCAATATGGCCTTAACTCTATATACCAATCATAATTCCTTCTGCAAAAACATCTGAAGTTACCCTGAACACACTGCCTCCACTCTTTCTGCACAAATCCCAAACTCACCATCAAACCCACAGATAAAGGGGGTACCAAGGCTTGGTGGCAACTCTGAGACACCTTCTCATACCTAACCCTTGAAGATGACACCATGACTGACCTCCATCTCTGGAGAACTCCCATCCACTGCCACCAAAATCATAGTTCCCTTAACTTGCACTGCTCATTTCTACCTCCTACCCAAGTTCCACAAACAAAACTGACCTCAATCGGCTCATTGTCTCTGCCTGCTCCTGCCCCACTGAACTCGTTTCCTTATACCTTGACTCCATTCTAATCCCCTTGGTTCAGTCCCTTCCCAACTACATCCCTGACGTTTCTTTTGCTCTCGATCTCCTTACTTACTTTCAATTCCCTGGCCCTTCCAACCTCATTTTCACCATCGATGTCCAGTCCCAGTCCTTCTATACACCATCAAGGCAGCCTTAAAGATCTCCACTTCTTTCCCAATAAAAGAACCAACCAGTTCGCTCCATCACACTCCTCCGTCTGGCAAAAATGGTCCTTACCACCCAAATTTTCCTTCAACTCCTCCCACTTTCTCCAGACTTTAAGGGTAGCCATTGGCCTCAGCAATGCCTGCCTTTTCATTAGCTACAGGTCCATGCTCCAAGCCTTCCTCAGTAATCTCCCCAACTCTTCCTCCCATGCAGAGCTCGATTTCATCAATTTTGCTTCCAACTTCCACCCTACCCTTAAATTCACTTGTTCCATTTCTGACACCTCCCTCCCCTTTCTCTATCTCTGTTTCCATCTCTCTAGACAAACCATCAACCAACATCATTTATAAACCTACCGCTTCCCACAGTTATCTTGACTGTACTTCTTCCCACCCTGTCTACTGTAAAAATGTTATTCCCTTTTCACAGTTCCTTTGTCTCCACCACGTCTGTTCCCAGAATGTGGCTTTCCTTTCCAGGACATCAGAGATGTCTTCCTTCTTCAAAGAACGTGGCTCCCTTCCACCACTATTGATGCTGCCCTCACCCACATCTGCTCCATTTCCTGAACATCCGTGCTCACCCTATCTTCCCACCACCTGAACAGTTCCTCCTATCCTTACCTACCACCCCATGAGCCTCCACATCCACAACTTCCACCATCTCCAAAGGGATACTACCACTAAACATATCTTTACCTCCCCTCTCCATAAGATCGTTCCCTCCATTTCTTTGTCCATTCATCCCTCCCACTAATCTCATCCCTGCAAGCAGCCAAAATGCTACACCTGCCCAATTACCTCCTCCCTCACCTCCATTCAGGGCCTCAAATAGCCCTTCCAGATGAGGCAACACTTCACCTGTGTATCTGCTAGGGTCAAATATTGTGTCCAGTGCTCCGGATGTGGCCTCCTCCACACTGGTGAGACCTGACGTAAATTGGGGGACAGCTTCTTCGAGCAGCTCTGCTCCATCTGCCAAAAGCCGAACTTCCAATGGCCCAACATTAATTCCAATTCCTGATCTGACACGTCAGTCCCTGGCCTCCTCTTGTGCCAAGATGAGGCCACCCCCTTTGGGTGACGGAGCAACATCTTGGATTCTGTTTGGGTAGCCTCCAAACTGATGGCATATTAATTTCTCCTTACAGTTAAAAATTTTTCCCTCCTCCTCCCCTCTTCTTCTACTTCCCACTCTGACGTTTTACCTCTTTCTCACCTGCCCATCTCCTTCCCCTTCTCTTTCTCCTATCAGATTCCTTCCTCTCCAGCCCTTTACCTTCTCTACCCATTTAGCTATCCTCCTCCTCCTAACTTTATTTTGGCATCTACCCCCTTCCTTTCCAGTCCTGAAGAAGGGTCTCAACCTGAAACGTCAACTATCTATTCATTTCCATAGATTGCTGACTGACCTAACAAGTTCCTCCAGCACTGTGTGCTGCTTTGAAGTTATTGAACTTTTGTAACTTTGAAATGTACAGTAATGCCGCCCTTTATTTTTAAAATATGAATTGTAGCAATTCCCACTGTCACTACAACAAAATAGTCCTAACCAAAATTACATTTTATTACAAATAGCTTACTGCTACCCAGTCTTTGATACCATTGATTATACTACATGCCCTCAAGTCTCATACAGTCTCTCAAAGAAACTTTTACCAAATCATACTTTATATCACATCATGTAGCATCCCGAAACAACCTGGATCCCATGTTTTGACATCCAGCTCATCCTTTGACTCAGTCTCTTGATTTCTCATTCCAACCCCAATTAAAAGGAATAAAAATCAGACGTGAGTGCATAGCGAAACATCTGGAAAACTTCTGAAATGTCTGCTTTGCTACCGCTGCTACTGTGTGGTAACCGGAATCTCTGGAGCTGAAGGCCTCGGAATCCTCGGCTTTGCTTGTTTCAGCGGCCCAGGAGAGGTCGAAGGCACTTGGCAGAGGATGGTGCTCGGGAGGCTGTATCAGAGAGGCTGCTCGGAAGCTCCGAGTTTTCGGACAGATGGTCTCAGGGTCAGCTGCTTCCAAGGTATCGGCAAGTTGATGGTGCCTGGAGGTATATGGCAGGGAGTTTCTCCCTTTTGCCGGCACTATCTGGGACTCGGGAGTTGATCGACTCAGGGACTTTAAGACTATTTTTTTTTTACTGTGCCTATTGACTATTCTTCATCAAATTATGGTATTGCTTTGCACTGCTGTAACTATATGGTATAATTATGTGGTTTTGTCAGTGTTAGTCTTTGGTCTGTCTTGTTTTCTGTGATATCATGCCGGAGAAACATTGTATCGTCTCTCAATGCATGTATGCATTTCTAAATGACAATAAAAGAGGACTGAGTGTTCTCATAATCTAAAAATCAACCTTACATTAATAGAATCCAGACTGGATTAGAGAGACAGTTTACACTAACAAACTAGATTGCAAAAAATAAAATGATAATTTTTTACTATTCACCATCAGATTAAATTTGATGCACACTAGCAAACATGTCACAACTATATAAAAGCTAGATGAAAATAAACAAAAAGCATAATGATTAAGAAGTCCAAACTCTACAATCTGAAACATTATACAAAGAAAACAATGATTTATATGAAATGGCAGATTATAAACTCCCTTTTTTAAAAAATTTCAGACAACAGGGAAAAAAAAAGACATATTTAAACAGTCAGTGAAAGGAAAACATTTAGAATAATTTGTTTGCTGGGAGCAAAAAGCGAAGAAAAATTAATAGCTACTACAGTGGAAGCACCAAGATATTAGGGATGATATTTTCTGTTGAGACAACTAACTTCTCACCTTTGACATTTTGAACTTTTGGAAATATTTTTAAACAATTGACAGCCACATCTATAGTGGATCTGTACGAATGAATTTTCTTTATTGCTTCAGATCAAGTAGATTAATTAAATGCAGCTTTCAATTCATCTTCAATTTCCAAACATTGATGGAGAAGAAGTGAACACGAAGTTTATGGTTTCATCCTAAATTACTAGATAACAATGGAGAAGTATACATAAGTACTGCATAAAAAATTGGGCAATTTTAATATTTTCTGGTGGCACTCTGTCTTCTTACATTTAGCTTACATGATCAACCTCACTCTGGCAAGATCGTGGAAAAAGTAAATGGGAAGTATCACTTTAGTACAGCAGAGGGTGCTCTTTGAAAATTGGATTACAGCAAAGTATTCTGTGCTTCCAAATAACGACTTGCCTGGGAATGCTCAACGTTGATATTAGAAGATTGGTTTCATGAGCCAGCACTAGTGCTCTTCATAAGCAGGAATTCACAAAAGTCTTGGCGTGGTCCCAAAAGTCAATCAGCCAGTAGGTACTTGATATAATAGTTGCTGTCATCAGAAAGGAGGTACAGGAGCCTCAGGGCCCACACCACCAGGTTTGGTGCAGTTATTACCCCTCATCCATCAGACTCCTAAACCAGAGTGGATAACTTCACTCAACCCCTCACTGAACTGTTCCCACAACCTATGGACTCTCGATATTTATTGCCTATTTTATTTTTTCTTCTTTTTGTATTTTCAGTTTGCTGTCATTTGCACATTGGTTGTTTGTCTATCCTGTTGGGTGTGGTCTTTCATTGATTCTATTGTGTTTCTTAGATTTACTGTGAATGCCCACAAGATGATGAATTGCAGGGTTGAATATGGTGACATACATGTATTTTAATAAATTTATTTTGAACTTTAACAATGCAAATTTGTTAACAAAATGTTATAGGTTACTGCAAGGAAACTTGGGTTTTAATTAACTTTTTCCTCCAATCCATCCAAATTGATTCATGAAATGTTCTTCAAAGTCATTTGTGTGTACTCTGCATTAGAATCAAGCAGCAGTTAGAACAAGGTCTGCACATAGTATAAAGCACAATCTAGCTATCGGGTACATGGGAATGTAGCTCACTCGGCCTCTCAAATGATATAATCAATATGGTCACAGCTAACCTACCCAGGCTGCAAACTCCCCCTTCTAAACTTTAGCTTCTATTTCATGATCCTTTAAAAATATATCTGCTTCCTTTTTAAATACCTAATGATTCCAGTGCAAGGAATAACAGAGATTCACCACTCCCGGAGTCAGAGTTACCCAGCATGGGAAATGCTCTTTAACCCAACTCACCCACACTGACAGTGTGCCCAGTGAGCTGATCCTATCTGCCCGCGTTTGGCCCATAGCTCTCTAAACCTCTCTTAACCATGTACTAATCTAGATGTCTTTCAAAACGTTCTGAATGTTGTGACTATGTCTGCTCGTTCGAGATCCTCTCACTGGGAGAAGTGTCAATATCGACCCCATCATACCATAAGATAAAGGAGCAGAATTAGGCCATTTGTCCCATCCAGTCTGCTTCGCAACTCCGTAAGATCCAGACATTTTTCAAAAACTTTAAACAATACAAAATCTAGATCTTTAGCATCTGATGACAAGCCAGCCCTCTCAACCCAGGAATCAGCCATGTGAATTTTGGCATAGCTCCAAGAAATTATTTTCATTACTATTGCAGAAGACTTTTTAAAAAAAAATGCCATCTCGCTTAAGTTTTAATGCTGCAAGGATGTAACTCAACTGAATGGGGAAAACAAACTTCATTCAAATTTGTCTATTGCAAGGTAATGTTTAAACAAATGGAGTATTTCATGAACCTACCTACATATACTCCAGAAATCATAGACAATTAAAACTAATTTCTGAAAGTTTAGAAGATGAACTGAATCCTCTAAAAACAAAATTGACAAAAAAAAAATCAGGAAAAATACAATAATTACTTTACTGTTTTTGAATTGTTCAGCTTCCTATTTTATTTAAATTGTCCTTTATAACAGGATTAATACATCTGTGTCAGTATATTAAGATGCTATCAGAACTAGAGCAACAATTTAAGCTATAAATTTGCCCTAAACAAAACAAAGATACTCTTCTTGTAGCTAAGATCCAACCAAGATGCCATCTTACCTCATCATACATGAACTGCAAGGTTAGTGCCGACTTGCCTACGCCTCCACTGCCAACCATGATCACTTTGTGCAGGGCCAACGAGCTTTGATTCTTATTCTTGTTAGCTGCCATTTTAGATTGATTGTCAAATGGATAACTCGTCCTTTATCTGCACGCTCTGCTGTAAATGAGAAACAAATTTCACTGTGCTGCCACTGAATAAGAACAGATATTAAATTAACAAGCAGGCAAGTACATGATGGCTCCATGCGTATTTCCACTGTCTTTTTCTATCAGTTTCCTTCTTCAGTCTTTTATCTCTTGCACTTCTCACCTCCCAGCATCATCCCCTCTTCCCAACCCACCCTCCTTCCCCTTCACCTGGTCTCACCTACCACCAGTCAGCTTGTAGTCCCTTTCCCTCCCCCACCTCCTTATTCTGACTTCTTCTCCCATCCTTTCCAGTCCTGAAGAAAGATCTCAGACCGAAATGTTGACTGTTTATTCCTCTCCGTAGATGCTGCTCAACCTGCTGAGTTCCTCCAGCATTACTCTGGATCTCCAGCATCTGCAGAATCTCGTGTTAATGAGGCGGCAATTACATAATGGTTCCGGGCATATTTGAGTTAACGGAGCAAATATGCATGCAGCCCTTTTCCATCATAAATAAAGGATTTTCCTTTCAAACTTGCTTTTAAAATAGCTGAATATTGATCATAATAGAAATATGTGGCATATTCCTTGTTCATTAAATTGGAGCGAGGTCCACAAGAGACAGAAACAGGAGGAAATCAGCTTTTCATGCAAGTCATAGTCACTTGTTAGAGATCAATTTTACAACAGAAAAATCAGAAGAGGAAAACTAAATCTTAAACATCCTACATCATAAAAAATGCACAAAAATTTAAAAATTTGTAATATGTAGAATTCAGTAATGAATTCTGATACTTTTAAACCAAGGTACTTTTACAAGTCAGGGAAAAGACACAAAACTTGTTGCTTCATGATCATTTTATTAAGGGTAGATAGAACAAACAGGAAAAGAAGCTCGTAGCAGAAAGCTGAAAGATAGACTAAGATGGGGCTCAGCATGGAACTGTTATTTTTAAACTACAGAGAGAAGGAAAACTCCATTCAAATTTGTAGATAAGAATCAACCAATGAAAAAGCACTTATTCAAATAATGCAGAACAAACTATTTTCCAGAGCTTTCCAGAATTATACTTTGAATAACCATGAGTAAACTGTTATATGGATACAAGAACTACTTAAACTACAAGCAGATAATTCATTGTTAAACTGCAAAGAAAATAGCAATTACACTCCAACTCATTCAGCTGCATTTTCCAAGATGTAGTCAATTTTTTAGGATCAAAGCCAAAACAATGGAGAGATCAAGTTTGGGGTAAGTATGCTTGAGCCATTTATCAAACTGGCACCATGAACAACTCCAGAGTGTAAATCAAGCAAGCTCTGAACCCTGGCAACACTAAACAATGGGCCATCTGTGCAGCCTCTTTACAATTAATCCAGATAAATGCAGTTAAATTAATTACAGTGCAGAATTATTCATTGGAAAATATACAATTTAAAACATTTATGATTTCAAAATTAATCAAAACACGTATACTAATAACAATATAATTAACATTCTTGCTAAAATGAGAATAGAAACACTACTATATTTATTTAGGGATACAATGTGGGATAAGCCCTTCTGGCTCACCGAGGTGACTAACCCTAGCCTAATCACAGGACAATTTACAATGACCAATTACCTACTAACCTGCACCTCTTTGAACTGTGGGAGGAAACCAGAATACTCGGAGGAAACTCAAGCATTCCCCGGGGAGAAAGCCACAAACTTTCTTACAGAGGCTGCCAGAATTGAACTCCGATGTCCTGAGCTATAATAGCATTATGCTACCAGGGTGTCCGACTATGCAATGAGATGCAAAAAAAAATCACGTGGAGTGGCAAGGGGTCCAAAACAGCAAATGGCAAGAACAAAAATGAAAATGCAAGTGGACCAACCAGTAATGCTTTCCAACTAAATTTCACGACCTGAAGTAATAGCAAGCAGTAAAGAGGTTAGGTTTGAAAGCCTGCTCGACTATGTAGTAATCATTCAGATCAGAACACTATACAAGTAAATTTTGTGGAGGGTGATTCTTAAGGAAAATGATGCAGTGATAAATTCTAATAGTGGTAAAGAAAGGACAGAGGTCACAAGGGGGTGAAGGGTACATGAAACAAAGCCGCAGGGTAGAAAGCAAATGTGTGCTTCCAACCATGATTAGTGTCAGGATTTGGAAAACAGAGGTCCAAAGCCTTATCTGGAATGCTCATTTGCTATACATCAAACCATTTACAGTCGGAACTGCCACCATTTCTCCAAACATTGTTTGATTGCAGTTAGTAAAAAATGTTCCCAGAATGATCATTGCCACTATGTGACTCTATACCAGGAAACATGATGGATGGGGATAAGTTTTGCAAGGAAAGAGAAGATTTTACCTCAAAATAGAAGATTAAATTTAAAAACTTTCTAAAATATTGCTGGTAAAGGAAGTGCATACACAGTTGCTAGACATACTCTGTAGATGATGTTATGGGAGTTGGTTCATTATGAACATGGCTCCTATGGCAGGAACGCACTTTTCACACATTCCTACCACAGCACAACTAGCGACACTGATCACTAATTAATGTGTTGCAAGATCAGACTGCAATGAAAGAAATTCCATCACTTTAAACAAGGGCAGTATTGCACTGACATCAGCAAGCCGTCTCACCAAGACTTGCTGCAGCAGTTTGCTGCCGAGTCCTTCAGGAAGGAACTGATCACCAGCAGCATGGAAACCGTCAAAGAGAAATGGAATTTCTGTGAAATACCATCTATAGCCTTAGCTACCTTTGGGAAGAAAACCTCAAACAAATTACTGGTTCGAAGCCAAATCCAATTAGATGACCCCCATCATTGAAGTCAAACATGCTTCCCTTGCCAACTAAGAGAAGCCTACAGATCCTCAGGACTGCCAGATGTAAAGTTCAGCAGACTGCCAGGCGCCGCGCCAATGAGTAGTGGATACAGTTCAGTGAAGACATCCAGACCACTGCACTGACAGGCAATATCAGGCGTATGTATGATGGCATCAAGAAAGCTCTCCCCCCCCCTCACTGCAAGATGGCTCCCTTCAAACCCATCAATAGGAAAGTAATCTCAGACAGGGCCAAACAGATGGAGAGATGATCAGAATATTACTCTGACCTCTACTCCAAAGTGAACACTGTCACCTCTTCAGTCCATTGAGTGCCTGCCAACAATGGAAGAACTGGATTCAGAGATGACCCTAGAGGAGCTCAGCAAGGATATCAGCAGCTTGACCTCAGGTAAAGCACCAGGCCATGATAGGAATCTCCCCCTAGACCTGATCAAGCACCGCATAACTAACCTACTGCGCCCTCTGCATGAAATCCTGTCAGTGCTGGCAGCATGAACCACAGGACACGAGGGACACCAAGATCATTACTTTCTACAAAAACAAAGGTGAAAGAAATGACTAACAACTACAGGGGCATCTCCCTCTAGTGTACTGACAAAGTCTTTGCCAGAGTCTTCTTGCTTCAACGATAGAAGTTGGCTGAGTGTGTCTAGCTGCAATCAGAGTGGTTTCTGTGCTACAAGGTCAACTCCAGGAGAAGTACAGAGATCAAATGAAGCCCCTCAACATTGTGCTTATTGATCTCACCCAGGTATTTGACTTGGTCAGCAGAGACCAGCTCTTTCAGATCCTCTCCAAGGTAGGCTGCCCATCAAGACGACAGAGCAGGATCAAATCCTTCCACAACAACATGAAGGGGACAGTGCAGTACAACAGCAGCACTTTGGAGCCCTTTAACATAAGCAGCAGCCGTAAGCAAGGCTGCAGTCTCAACCCTATGTTCTTTGGGGTCTTCTTTGCACTCCTCCTGAGCCATTGCAACAGAGGGGACCCACCTCCCCACTAGATCAGATGGCAGGCTTTTAAACCTCACCCACCTAAGAACCAAACCAAAGTGCACAAGGCTATGATCAGAGACATGCTGTTTGCTGATGACACAGCAGTTGCAACTCACACTGTGCAACACCTCCAGGGACTGATGGATTGCTTCTCCCAGGCTTGCAAGGAATGTGGTTTATCAACCTGAAACCGATATACATCTTGATAAACGACATGGAGGCACCACCAGACATTACCATTGACAACTACAACTGGATATTGCTCATCAGTTCACATACTCAGTGACAACCGCTCCTTGGAAGCAGAATTGACAAACACATCAGGAAGGCTGCAACAACTCTTGCCCGCCTCACCACACGAGTGTGGGAGAACATCAAACTCTCAGTAAAAAAACAAAGATGGCAGTGTACCAGCACAGAGGGGATCTACCAGCACACTAGATTACTCTTGCATTGGGTTCGTCAGTCAGACAGTGCTGCACCAGCAACATGGATAGCGAGGATACAAGATCCATGGTCAACCCCAACTAATGGAGGGCCACACAGTGAATGAACATGGCAAGTTACTAAGGTTAAGACTGTTGGCATCGGTTGTTCTTTATGCTTTATAAGGTATTAATTCAATTAATAAGTTTTTAGCAAGACTGAATTTGTTGTTTCACTAACGTAACTAACATTTTTTTCCACAATGTGGTGTTTGACTCTAGCTACTGGTGGTAAAATGATATAACATTTATATAACAGCTTATCGCCTTTAATTTTTCATTGGCCGAGTGTTAAACATACTATACGTGTCTCTCTTCCAATAGGCCCTCACCTATCTCAGGAATCTGCCTCATCTCGATAAAAAAGTAACACACAAAATGCTGGAGGAACTTACCAGGCCAGGTAGCATCTTATGGAAAAGAGTAAACAGTTGACGTTTTGGGCCGAGGCCCCTTCATCAGGACCTGAATCAGATTTTCTCGTCTCAGTATGAAAGTGTTTGTTTCTGCAAAAATCACCAAGCAGTCTTTGTATTTTCCTTAGTTTCTTTGTGCTTTAGTTTCATGTGCCTTGTGCCTGTTTCTTTGTTTTAAACTTTCAGTAAACAATCATGTAGCAACAATTTTTCAACTCATTCTTGGACTCCTAAAAGAACCTGCAGATCAAAACTCACCAAATCCGACACAACCTACCAAGTTGCAATTATCACTCTGATTTCAGTCAAAAATTCTCTGCTCAATCCACTCTGTTCTGCACGTGCCACGCTAGTCACCCAAAGCTCAGTCACTTTTTAAATCATTCTTGCCACTAGTTGATGAAGGAAAGGCAATGGATGTTGCCTATATGGGCTTATGCAAAGCCTTTGACAAAGTCCCCATTGGAGACTGGTCAAGAAGGTTGGAATTCACATGATAGCAATATACAAAGTTTTGAAGGGTATAATCAGAGTTAATACAATCAGGCTTTTTCCATTGAGGTTGGATGAGACTAAAACTAGAGGTCATGGATTTAGAGTGGTGTGGAGATATTTAAGAGGAACATGAGGGGGAACTTCTTCACTCAGAGGGTGCTGAGAGTGTAGAACGAGCTGCCACTGCAAGTGGTGGTTGCAGGCTTGATTGCAACATTTAACAGAAGTACATAGATGGGAGGGGTATGGAGGCAATAGTCCAGATAGTATTAGGCAGAGTAATAGTTCAGCATAGCCTATATGGGCCAAAGAACCTGTTTCTGTGCTATAGTGACTAAGATAGGGTCCCTTCCAATCAGTTTCAAATAATATTAAAAGCAGTACAGGTTTCCCCTGCTATCCAAATGTAGAGCATTCCTATGAAACCGGTCATAAGCCGAAATGGCATAAAGCGAAGAAGCAATTACCATTAACTTAAATGGGAAAATTTTTTGAGCTTTCCCAGACCCAAAAAATAACCTACCAAATAGCACATAAAACCTAAAATAACACTAACATATAGTAAAAGCAGGAATATGATAAATACACAGCCTATATAAAGTAGAAATAATGTATGTACAGTGTAGTTTCACTTATCAAAATCGGGAAGTTTGAGCCAAAATCGATTTGTCGAAAAAAAATCAGCACGTACATGCATGTGCACGTCACACGTTCACGCACATCATGCATTCGCACGTCACGCATGCACACACACCTGCTCGCGCAAGGCTTCATGGTCATGGTAGTCTTTCTCGGAGTAAACAGAAATTTAAAGCGAGTGTCTTTTTCCGTAAAAGCGAAAATCCTCTTTTGGTTAATGAAAACAGGTACTAATGTAGGTCTTTCGTAAAAGCAAAATGTCGTAAAGAGAACGTTCGGAAAGCAGGCGACACGTGGATATCAAACATCAGAAATGTAGTTCTGATGAAGACAGTCTCTGACCTGGGGCTTTGAATCTGTTTTTCTTCTCACGGGTACAGCCTCACCTCCTGGATGCTTCCTCCACTTTGTTTCTGTTTAACATTATATGTTCCTTACTGGCTTTTAATAAAAGTACTTCAATCCCTAAATTGTAAAATGTTTAGAGAATGGGAACAAAAAAAAATAAAAATCACTGATGAACCATTATTAACTTAGCCAAATAGCACTGGTATTTTTAACGGATATATCTTCAGGATAATCCTTCGATTAGCCGTGATTTTTACTGACATTGATTGAGAATAACTGAATTGGTTCACAAAGTTCAAAGTAAGTTATCAAAGTTCCTAAATGTCACCATATACAATCCTGAGATTCATTTTTTGCAGGCATTCAAATACAAGCAATAAAATCAATGAAAGACTGCACCCAACAGAATGGACAAACAAATATGCTAAAGACAAATGTGCAAACACAAAAGAGAAATAATAAAAAATAAATAATCAATATATATCCAGAACATGAGATAAGGAGTAATTGAAAGTGAGTCCATAGGTTGTGGGAACAGTTTAGTGATGGGGTGAGAGCCACTGTGTGAAGTTATCCTCTCCAGTCCAAGAACCTGATGGTTGAGGGGTAATAGCTATTCCTGAACCTGGTGGTGTGGCTCCTGAGGCTCTCCTGATGGCAGCAGTAAGAAGAGAGCTTGGCCTGTGCTGTGGGGGTCCCTTATGATGGATGTTGCTTTCCTGCGACAGCATTTCACGTAGATATGCTCAGTGGTGAGCAGGGCTTTGCCCATGATGGCCTGGACCATATCCACTACTTTTTGTGGGATTTTCCATTCAAGGGCATTGGTGTTCCATACCAAGTGGTGATGCAACCAGTCAATACACTTTCCACCACACATCCATATAAAAATTCAGAGCTTGCGCAGTTAACTAAGGGCAAACAAAGTTTCAAGGAGTGGCAGAATGGGAGCATGGAAAAAAACAAATTGTTAATCTGACGCAAGATCACAAATATCTATGAAGTTGCTAATTTAATGAAAAGAACAGATGGGAAGATCAGGAACTCAAGGTCATGTCTGGATTTGAGAGCCTAATAATCTCCATCTAGGCAAATGCAATCTGGAGGTGGTTCCAAAGGCACTGAAAGTTTGAGAATGTAGTCATTATATCCTGGACTTCTCACTGCAAATCTCATCCCAAAGTAGTTAAAACACATTTGTTTAAAAAAATGTTTCCCTTACTGGCTCAGCTCATGTTCTAATTGTTCACTTTTATACCTTGTTTGCAGTTGCTGTCATAATTGTACAACTTTGGGTGTGCACTTCTAATTATCAACACATGGATCCAATCTTGTACAATGCCCTGAAGCAAAGGGCACAGGTGATGGAAAAGCCACATTGTCAAATCAAGTTGCACAAGCACTTGTTTTGTGTACAATGCTGTGCTTTGATACTGTTGCAATTGTAAGTGGAGAAATTTCTGTTACACACCTTTACACGATCAGCTGCAAAACACAGAAAAAGAGAAAGAATTGCCTTTCCTGCTCACAGGTTTGATACTGCTGGAAGACCACAACCATACACTCCCATATTGTTATACTGAGAAATCAGAAAAGAAAGTTCCACAAACTAACTGAATGTTTACTGTAGTGAAGTACCGTAGCCCTTCCCTCCCAATTATCCTCAACACGGTGCCTCCCAGGGCTGTGTGCTGAACCCACTGCTCACACATGACTGCATAGCCAAACACTCGAGTAATCACATCGTCAAGTTCACCGATGACACAACAGTGGCAGGGCACATGGCCAACAGCGATAAGAGCCTACAGAAAGGAGGTAGAAGAGCTCAGGGTCTGGTGGCAGGCAAATAGCCTCTTCCTCATCATCAACAAGACAAAGGAGATGGTTTTCAATTTCAGGAGAACTCTCACCACTCACACCCCTCGTTATACTGGTGGCACAATAATTTTCAAACACCTAGGAGTGCACATCTCATACAACCTCTCGTTGTTCCAGAACATATCCGACACAATCAGGAAAGCTCACCAACATCTTTTACTTTGAGGCGGCTGAAGAGAGCTGAACGATGCACATCAATACTCATGACCTTCTACAGATGTGCAGTAGAGAGCATCCTCACAAGCTGCACTGCATCATGGCACGGAAACTGCACTGCAGCAGACAGGAAGGCCCTACAACAGGTAGTTACAACTGCCCAATGCTTCACTGGCACCAGCCATCAAGGACATATATACCAGAAGGAGCTGGAAAGGGGCCAGTAACATCCTACCCATGGACTGTCTGTCACACTCCCATTAGGTAGGATACATAGCATCCACACCAGGACCACCAGACATTAAAAAAAAAGTTACTTTCCCCAAGCAGCAAGCAACACTTCCACCAACTAACCTATCCCTCCACACCACTACTGTATCATTTCCTGTTCGTCACCCACGTACAGACATTCCTGTGTCTAGCGTCACTTTTAATACATATAAGCTATGTATATATATTTACTGTGTTTTTTTATTGTTGTGTTATTCATCTTATTTTTTTGTGCTGCATCACATCTGGAGTAAGAGTATTTCATTTTCCTTTACTCTGTGTACTGATATACAATCTTGAACTGCTCATTCTGCTGCAAGTTTCCCCTTTAATCACAAACCTTTACAAAGTAAACTACTTATACTAATTAAAAAGGTACAGCATGCAATAAACAATGAAATATTTCAGGTGATACCTGAGAACTTTGTGTGGATAGAGACCTCACAAGGTACACAAACTCCAACCAAGCACACATACCACTGGAGTATGCTCATGGTATGGGGGCAGACTCTCGGTCAACCTTCACCTAGAAATTATGTTGCGTCCTGAAAGTGCTGCGATTTCTTTTTTAAATATTAATTGCAGAAACTTTGAGTTAAATCCAGAGACAGCATTCACATAAGATAGGTAGCATTAACAGAGCAAGGCAAAATAATATTCTAATTAACATGTCAGGTGAAATAGGTTAGCAATACAAAGAGTTTTGATTTAAGCGTGCATATACAGTTGCAAGAAAAAGTTTATAAACCCTTTACCTGGTTTTCTACATTACTCAGCAAATGTGATTTGATCTTCATCTAAGTCACAATAGTAGACAAACACAATCTGCCTAAACTAAAAACAATTATACTTTTCCTGTCTTTATTGAACACATTGTTTAACTATTCACAGTCCAGGCTGGAAAAAAAAAGTATGTGAACCCTTGGTAGAAGGGTTACTGGTAGAACCTCCTTCAGCAGCAACAACCTCCACCAAATATTTCCTGTAGTTGCTGATCATACTTGCACAATGGTGAGGAGGAATTTTAGGCCATTCCTCCATACAAAACTGTTTCAGTTCATCAATATTTCTGGAATATTATGCATGAACAGCCCTCTTCAGGATCCCACCACTAAGCACATCTTTCCCTCCCCCCGCCCTCTGTTTTCCGCAGGGATCGCTCCCTACGTGACTCCCTTGTCCTTTCGTCCCCCCCATCCCTCCCCACTGATCTCCCTCCTGGCACTTATCCGTGTAAGCAGAACAAGTGCTACACATGCCCTTACACTTCCTCCCTTACCACCATTCAGGGCCCCAGACAGTCCTTCCAGGTGAGGCGACACTTTACCTGTAAGTCGGCTGGGGTGATATACTGTGTCTGGTGCTCCCGATGTGGCCTTTTATATATTGGCGAGACCCGACGCAGACTGGGAGACCGCTTTGCTGAACACCTATGCTCTGTCCACCAGAGAAAGCAGGATCTCCCAGTGGCCACATATCTTAATTCCACATCCCATTCCCATTCTGACATGTCTATCCACGGCCTCCTCTACTGTAAAGATGAAGCCACACTCAGGTTGGAGGAACAACACCTTATATTCGTCTGGGTAGCCTCCAACCTGATGGCACGAACATCGACTTCTCTAACTTCTGCTAATGCCCCACCTCCCCCTTATACCCCATCCGTTATTTATTTTTATACACACATTCTTTCTCTCACTCTCCTTTTTCTCCCTCTGTCCCTCTGACTATACCCCTTGCCCATCCTCTGGGTTCCCCACCCCCCTTGTCTTTCTATCCGGACCTCCTGTCCCATGATCCTCTCATATCCCTTTTGCCAATCACCTGTCCAGCTCTTGGCTCCATCTCTCCCCCTCCTGTCTTCTCCTATCATTTTGGATCTCCCCCTCCCCCTCTCAAATCTCTTACTAACTCTTCCTTCAGTTAGTCCTGACGAAGGGTCTCGGCCTGAATCGTCGACTGTACCTCTTCCTAGAGATGCTGCTTGGCCTGCTGCATTCACCAGCAACTTTGATGTGTATCGCTTGAATTTCCAGCATCTGCAGAATTCCTGTTGTCAGCCCTCTTCAGGTCATGCCACAGCATCTCAGTGGGGTTGAGGTCTGGTCTCTGACTTGGTCATTCCAAAACACAAATTTTCTTTTTAAACCATTCTGTAGTTGATTTACTCTTGTTTTGGATCATTGACTTGTTGCAGCATCCAATTTCTATGAAGTTTCAGGTGACAGACTGCTACCCTGATATTCTGTAAAATGTCTTGATACAATTTTGAATTCAGTGTTCCCTCAACAATTGCAAGCTGTCCAGGCCCCGAGGCAGTAAAGCAGCCCCAAACCATGCTGCTTCTTCCACCATGCCTCACAGTTGGGATGAGTTTTGGTGTTGGTGTGCAGTGCCCTCCCCCCCCCAAAACATAATGTGCATTTCTGCCAAAAAGTTCAACTTTTGTCTCATCTGTCCACAGAATATTGTCACAGAAGTGTCGTGGAACATTCAGGTGGTCCTTTGCAAACTTCAGACGTGCAACAATGCTTTTTTGGAGAGCAATGGTTTCTTCCATGAACACCATTCTTGTTCAGTGTTTTTCTTACAGTGGACGCATGAATAGAAACTTTAAAAAGTTCCAGAGATTTCTGCAGGTCTCTTTCATCTCCTTCAGTATTGCATCTTGTGCACTTGCTGTGATCTTTTCAGGATGCCCCTTCCTAGGTAAAGCAGCAACAATCACTGAATTTCCTCCATTTGGAGACAATTTCTCTTACTGTGGACTGATGAACACTCGAGTCTTTAGAAATGCTTTTGTAACCTTTTCCAGCTTCATGCATCTCTACAATTCTTCTTCTAAGGTCCTCTGAAAATTGTTTTGATCGAGGCATGGTGCACATAAACAGATCTTTCTTGAGAGAACAGGCTTTGTCAGTAACGTGACTTTGTGTGTCTTTTTTTATATATAAATAGGGTATGCCACATTTACAACCCACACCTCCAATCTCATCTCATTGATTGAAACATCCATCTCCTAACAGCTTTTGTAGAAGGTATTACCCCAAAGGTTCACAAACTTTTTCTTGCAATTGTAGTCTGAGAAAGAGGCAGGTTAAAGATATAATGAACAAAAAATGTTTTAAGGCTCCAAATTAAGATTCAACTTTGTAAGTTTATTTTTTTTACAACATAAAATCCTAAATAAAGTATCCATAAACTAACAGTAATGCTAAAATGTATTAGGCAATTTACTAACAGAATCAGTATCAGGTTAAATATCACCAGCATATGTGGTAAAATTTGTTAACTTTGCAACAGCTGTACAATGCAATACATAATATGGAAAAAAAACAGAATTACAGTAAAGTATATTAAATATTAAGTGTATATTAAATAGTTAAGTTAAAATGAGTAGTGCTAAAAAACAGAAATAAAGTAATAAGGTAGTGTCCACGGGTTCAATGTCCATTTAGAAATCGGATGGCGAAGGGGAAGCAGCTGTTCCTGAATTGTTGAGTGTGTGCGTTCAGAATTCTGTACTTCCTTCCCAACAATAAGAGGGCATTTCCTGGGTGGTATGGATCGTCAATGATGGATGCCATCTTCCTGAGGCACCACTCCATAATCCCATTAACAATATGACAGCTGCTTACCAAATTTATCCTCAAGTCATTCAGGGCACAAGTCACCAGGACTCCAGAAACTTCTGTCCACTCTTCAAAAGAATGTCAAGTTTTTTTGTATGTTTGTATGGGGTCTGATGATGCTGGCTACTTTACCAAGGCAGTGAGAAGTGTAGACAGTGTCCAAGGAGGGAAAGCTGGTTTCCACTATGGGCTGAACTGTATACACAACCCTCTGCAGATTTCTGTGGTCATAGGCAAAGTAGTTACCATAACTAAGCCACGATACATCTGGATAGGATGCTTTATCTGGTGCATCAATAAAAACTGATGACTGTCAAAAAGAAGCATGCCAAATTTATTTAGCCTGATTAAGTAGAGATGCTGGTGAGCTTTCTTGGTTGTGGCACCAATGTGATTCCACCAGAACAGGCAATTGCTGGTGTTTATTCCCAGAAGGGTGAAGCTGGAGGCCTCTACACCATTGATGCAAACAGCAACATGTGCACCACCCCTCTTCCTGAAGTAATTGGCCAACTCTTTTGCTTGGCTAATATGAGGGAAAGGTGATCGATACGACACCATGGCATTCAGCTCTTTAGCTCCTTTCAAATGTACCTCATCGGATGCACAAGGCGAGCCAATTCATTGGAAAAACATCACTTCCAAGCTTCTCTACAAGTCAAACTTCTTGCTGAATTGCAAAGGCCATCAGCATAAGGTCAAAATCCTACTAGTATTGTAAGAACAGCTTCCCCACAAGAACTCCAGTGATTTGAAAAGACAACTAAATTCCTCAGCATGCTTCTAAGATGTACCCAAAGAAAATATGTATTTTTAAATATTTAAATTTTCTAATTTTCAAAGCTATAAAAGATTAAGTATGAATAAGTCACATTTATTGTCATATGCACAAGTACATTCATGCACAGGTGCAATGAAAAACTTACCTGCAACAGGATCAAGGCACATAGCAGCAGAGACAACACTTACAAAGAAATAATTGTGATGTGTGTGTCTTAGATGCCAGACAAAACAATAACTATTTAGAAAGGGATAAGAATTTAACTTCAAGCAACATAGAGACAAAGTTAAGCGAGGTGGTGAATACAGGTTGATTTGGGGGGCGGGGGGATGCTGGCTGTGTTGGTTAAAAAGAGAGAAACCAAATCTTTAGCAAGGAGGATAGCAAGCAGGACTATGAACAGAAGATGAAGAATCTTTATCAGTAGAGTTCAGAAACTGCAAGGTTAAAAATACCCTGATGGGAATTATATATGAGCCTTTGACAGTAGCCAGATGTGGAATACAAATTAAAACAGGAGATAGAAAAGGCACGTAGGAAAGGAAATGTTACAGAAGTCATGAGGGACTTCAACATGCAGGCAAACGTGGCTTCTGCTTCCTTGGGAGTCTGTAGAGATTCTGCATGACATAAAGCTTTGACAAACTTCTATAGATGTGTAGTGGAGAGTGAACTGACTGGTGCATCATGGCCTGGTATGGAAACACCAATGTCTTTGAACGGAAGATCCTGCAAAGGGTGGTGGATATGGCCCAGTCCATCACAGGGAAAGCTTTCCCCACCATTAAGCACATCTACATGAAACGCTGTCGTAAGAAAGCAGCATCCATCAGAAAGGAGGTACAAGAGCCTTGGGACTCACACCACCAGGTTCAAGGACAGTTTCTACCCCTCAACCATCAGGCTCTTGAATAGCTACACTCACTCACTTGCCCCGTCAGTAAAATGTCCCTACAACCAATGATTTCGTGTTAAGAACTCTTTCTATCTCATGTTCTCGTATTTATTGTTATTTACTTATATTTGCACAGCTGTTTTCTGCAAACTCTGGCTGATCTTTCATTGATCCTGTTATAGTTACTATTCTATAAATTTGCTGAATATGCCCACAGGAAAATGAATCTCAGGGTTGTATATGGTGACATACATGTACTTCAAAATTATATCACTTTGGACTTTGAAATCAGGCTGGTACTGGATCCCACAATAAGGAACATGTACAAGAAAGATTTATAGTGGAACTTACGATCAAAATCCATTAGAGAAATGGGAACTCTGGATTTGGTGTTGTGCAATGGGCAACATGTTACTGTAGCAGATAGTGCAATTGCTTTACAGTGCCTAGGTTCAACTCCCACGGCTGACAGGAACTTGTACGCTCTCCCCATGACCTCATGGGTTTCCTCCGGGTGCTCCGGTTTCCTCCCATATTCCAAAGATGTACAGTTGTTTTGCATGTAATGCTGGTGCCAGAAGCATGGCGATACTTGAAGCATGCTCCTGATTCTCATCATGGGCTGCTTCAAATTCTCGCTGATTTGATGCAAACTGACATATTTCACTGTATGTTTCAATATACATGTGACAAAGCTAATATTTATCATATCTTTAAATTTGATTAGCTAGTTTAAGGAAAAGGAGGCAGTGATCACATAATAGAATTCACCCTGCAGTTTGACAGGAAAAGCCAAGATCAGTTGTATTGGTCTTGCAGTTTACAGGCAGCGCGGCAGGGCAGCAGCGGCCTTTCGGATCTGGTGCTACTTTAACTTAGTTTTTTAATTTAATTTTAAGGCACACTTAGGGTTTAGGGCAATGGATAACAGAGCTACCATCTACCATCGCCAGATACTGCTACAATACAGAGATCATCCAAAAACAAACCTTTATGAAGATCTGCTGGTTAAACTGCGTGACCTCGGCTTACTGAGAGAATCAGACCGCAGTCCTCCGAGTCGCCTGATGCCAGTGGCCGGAGGTGGGGACTTCGTAGAAAAAAAAGGATGACAGGAGTGAAGGTAGGGCCGATTAGAGATAAAGGTGGGAAGATGTGCCTGGAGGCTGTGGAAGTGAGCGAGGTCCTCAATGAATACTCTTCTTCAGTGTTCACCAATGAGAGGGAACTTGATGATGGTGAGGACAATATGAGTGAGCTTGATGTTCTGGAGCATGTTGATATTAAGGGAGAGGAGGTGTTGGAGTTGTTAAAATACATTAGGACGGATAAGTTCCAGGGGCCTGACGGGACAGATAAGTTCCAGGGGCCTGACAGAATATTCCCCAGGCTGCTCCACGAGGCGAGGGAAGAGATTGCTGAACCTCTGGCTAGGATCTTTATGTCCTCGTTGTCCACGGGAACGGTACCGGAGGATTGGAGGGAGGCAAATGTTGTCCCCTTGTTCAAAAAAGGTAGTAGGGGATAGTCCAGGTAATTATAGACCAATGAGCCTTACATCTGTCGTGGGAAAGCTGTTGGAAAAGTATCTTAGAGATAGAATT
The DNA here is from genome assembly GCF_963921235.1 of Mobula hypostoma. Lineage (NCBI taxonomy): Eukaryota > Metazoa > Chordata > Chondrichthyes > Myliobatiformes > Myliobatidae > Mobula > Mobula hypostoma. The sequence goes on along the minus strand of NC_086101.1, from coordinate 73,552,823 downwards.
TATGGTCTGATCAGGGACAGTCAGCATGGTTTTGTGAAGGGCAAATCATGTCTAACAAGCCTGATAGAGTTCTTCGAGGAGGTGACCAGGCATATAGATGAGGGTAGTGCAGTGGATGTGATCTATATGGATTTTAGTAAGGCATCTGACAGGGTTCCACACGGTAGGCTTATTCAGAAAGTCAGAAGGCATGGGATCCATGGAAGTTTGGCCAGGTGGATTCAGAATTGGCTTGCCTGCAGAAGGCAGAGGGTCGTGGTGGAGGGAATACATTCAGATTGGAGGATTGTGACTAGTGGTGTCCCACAAGGATCTGTTCTGGGACCTCTACTTTTCGTGATTTTTATTAACGACCTGGATGTTGGGGTAGAAGGGTGGGTTGGCAAGACTGCAGACGACACAAAGGTTGGTGGTGTTGTAGATAGTGTAGAGGATTGTCAAAGATTGCAGATAGACATTGATAGGATGCAGAAGTGGACTGAGAAGTGGCAGATGGAGTTCAACCCAGAGAAGTGTGAGGTGGTACACTTTGGAAGGACAAACTCCAAGGCAGAATACAAAGTAAATAGCAGGATACTTGATAGTGTGGAAGAGCAGAGGGATCTGGGGTACATGTCCACAGATCCCTGCAAGTTGCCTCACAAGTGGATAGGGTAGTTAAGAAAGCTTGTGGGGTGTTAGCTTTCATAAATCGAGGGATAGAGTTTAAGAGTCGCGATGTAATGATGCAGCTCTATAAAACTCTGGCTAGGCCACACTTGGAGTACTGTGTCCAGTTCTGGTCACCTCACTATAGGAAAGATGTGGAAGCATTGGAAAGGGTACAGAGGAGATTTACCAGGATGCTGCCTAGTTTAGAAAGTATGCATTATGATCAGATTTACTCTTTGGAGAGGAGGAGGATGAGAGGAGACATGATAGAGGTGTACAAGATAATAAGAGGAATAGATAGAGTGGAAAGCCAGTGCCTCTTCTCCAGGGCACCACTGCTCAATACAAGAGGACATGGCTTTAAGGTAAGGGGTGCGAAGTTCAAGGGGGATATTAGAGGAAGGTTTTTTACTCAGACAGTTGTTGGTGCGTGGAATGCACTACCCGAGTCAGTGGTGGAGGCAGATACACTAGTGAAGTTTAAGAGACTACTGGACAGGTCTCTGGAGGAATTTAATTTGGGAGCTTATATGGGAGGCAGGGTTTGAAGGTCGGCACAACTTTGTGGGCCGAAGGGCCTGTACTGTGCTGTACTATTCTATGTTCTGTGTAAGCGGTGTGCGAGGAAGAGGAAGCGGAAGCGAACGAGCGGGCAGGAGTCCGTACCAGGAAAAAAGCAAGCCCTAGCCGGCAAGCTCTCCCGTCCATTCTGCTCTCCAATGGACATTAAATTGGACTACATCCAACTCCAACGAAATACTCAGGAGTACAGAAACGGACGTGATCCCAGACGCCGCCATTTAGCTGTTTATTTATGTAACAGCTTTTCCCCTAAGCCATCGGACTACCAACCTACTGCCCTCCGCTGTGCCTATTGTCTTGTTTATTAGTTATTGTAATGCCTGCACTGTTCTGTGTACTCTTTGCAGTCCTGGGTAGGTCTGTAGTCTAGTGTAGTTTTTGTGTTTTTTTTTACGTAGTTCAGTGTAGTTTTCGTATTGTTTCATGTAGCACCATGGTCCTGAAAAACATTGTCTCGTTTTTACTGTGTACTGTACCAGCAGTTATGGTCAAAATGACAATAAAAAGTGACTTAACTTGACTTGAAAGGCAACCAGTGGTATAAGTGGCGACCTGGTCAAAGTTGATTGGAAAAGAACCCTAGGAGGGATGATGGTAGAGCAGCATCGGCAGTTGTTCTGGCAGTAATTCAGAAGGCACAAGATTGATTCATCCCAAAGCAGGAGCATTCTAAAGGGAGGATGAGGTAACCATGAGTGACAAGGGAAGTCTAAAAGCAAAAATTAACGGGAAGCTAAAGGATTGGTAACCTTTTAAAAACCAACGGAAAGCAACTTAAAAAAGCAATAAGGAGAAAAAAAGATGAAATATGGAAATATGAAAGCACGTTAGCTGTTAATATAAAGTCAGAGTTTTAAGATACAAGTGTAAAAGAGAGGAAAGGTAGAAATCAGACTACTGAAAAATGATGCTGGATGGAACAAAGAAATAGCATTTGGACTGAATGAGTATCAGGCATCAGTCATCACTGGAAGATAACAGTGACAGGCTAGAAATTTGACGGTTGTTTGGGGGGGGTGGTGGTAAAAGCAAGTGCAGGGGCTAATACTAAGGTGAAGGTGTTTGGAAAGCTTTAAGGTCTGAACTGGATGGACTATACCTCAGAGTTCTGAAAGAGGTAGTTGAAGAGAATGCACATACATTAGTAGTGATCTTTCAAGAATCACTAGTGCCAGCTGCCAGGAATGGTCCAGAAGACGGAAATAATCATAAATATCACTTGGGGGGTGGGGGGAGAGAAGGCAGCAAAATTATAGGTTTGTTAGCCTGATTTCAGTGGTTGGTAAGATTTTAAGAATCCATTAAGGATGAGGTTTTGTGGTTCTTGGAAGCACATGATAAAATATGCGTAAGTCAGGGTTTTCCTATAGAGAGGTCTTGCTTGCCAAATCTGTTGGACTTCTGAGGAAGTAACAAGCAGGATAAGCCGGCTGGTGGTGTAGTGGTATCCATATCAGACTTTGAGGCAAGTGGTCCCAGGTTTGAATTTGGCCGGCTCCTTCATCGGTGCTAGGCTGAGTGTTGGGCTAATAACTCAGCCTCATTAAAAAAAAGACAGACAAAAATGCTAAAGCCCCCCGGTGAAAAATGATATTGTATCTGTTAAATAGGGGCCGTGGACAATTCTGATTTGATGGAGAATGGACGTGAAAGCACAGAGGAACATCTGGAGAAATTTCTGAAATGCTCGCTCGCTGCTGCCGTTATTGTGTGCCTGGGAATCTTTCGGAGGGTAGGCTTCAAAATCCCCGGCCTTGTCTGCTTTTGGCGACCGAGAAGGAGGTCGAATCGTTCGGACAGAGATGGCGCTCAGTACTCGGTGTCGGAGAGCTGATCAGAGCTCGAAGTTTTCGGATGACTCAGAGTTGGATTGTGGTCGGCATGGCAGGGAGAGATTTTCTTCCCTCCCCCGTCTGCGTGAGATGTGGGACATTTGAGAAACTTTGGACATTACTGTGCTCACGGACTTCTTCATCAAGTTATGGTATTGTGCACTGTTTAACTATATGTTATAATTATGTGGTTTTTTTCAGTCTTGGTCTGTCCTGTGTTTTGTGATATCACACCGGAGGAAATAATGTATCATTTCTTAATGCATGCATTACTAAATGACAATAAAAGAGGACTATGTGTCTTCATAATCCTAATCCTAAAGAAACGGCACAATTGCCACCTGATGCACCAAAGGCAAGGAAAGGAACAAAAACAAGCAAAATAAACAGTCAGTGAATATTTATTTGGATTTTCAAAAAACCCTTAGACAAGGTGCCACACAAGGCTGCTAAACAATATAGGAGACCATGGTATTATAGGCAAGGTACATGCATGGATGCAAGACTGGCCAACTGGTAGAAGACAAAGTGGGAATAAAAGGAGCATTCTCTGGTGGGCTGCCAGTGATTAGTGTTCCAGGGGGTTATTGTTGGATTTGCTTCTTTTCACATTATGTGTTAATGATCTGGATGATAGAACTGATGGTTTTCTGGCTGAGTTAGCAGATGATACAAAGATAGATGCAGAGTAGATAGTGCTGAGGAAGCAGGGAATCTGCAGAAAGAATTAGACCAGGGGTTCCCAACCTGGGGTCCACAGAACACTCAGTTAATGGCAGGGGTCCAAGGCATTACGAAAATGTTGGGAACACCTGACTTAGACAGATTGGGAGAATAGGCAAAGAAGTGGCAGATGGAACATATTGTCAGGAAGTGTACGGTCATGCTCTTTAGTAGAAGAAATAAAGGAGTAGGTGCATCGGGACTTCCAAGAATACCTAAAAGGTTAACTAGCAGGTTGAGTCAGTAGTAAGGCAGGCATACACAATATTAATATTCATTTTGAGAGCACTAGAATATAAAAGCAAGGAAGTACTGCTGAAGATCTATAAAGATGTTGGGCAGAGCATATTTGGAGCATTGAGCAATTTTGAGCCCTTTATTTAAGTACGAATGTGCTGGTGCTGGAGAAGATCCAGAAGAGGTTTGCAAGAATAATCCAGAGGACGTATGAAGAACTTTTGATGGCTCTAGCGCTGTGCTTGATTAGAAGAATGCGGGGAAATCCAATTGAAATGACCAAATACTGAAAGCCTAGTTAGAGTAGACATAGGGAATATGTTTCCAGCAGGACTAAAGAGTCTAGTGCCAAATACACAGCATCAGAATAACAGATGTCCCTTTAGAAATGAGATGGAGGAAGTGTGGTGAATCTGTGACATTCATTGCCAAAGATGACTGTCAAGAACAAGTCATTGTGTATATTTAAAGAGAGGATGATATGTTCTTGATTAGCAAAGAAGTCAAAGGTTATGGGGAGAAGGAATGAGAAGATTAGATTAGCTTTATTTGTCATATGTACATCTAGACACTGCTTAGAAGGCGGCAGTGGCAGACCACTTCTGTAGAAAAATTTGCCAAGAACTTGGATTGTCATGGAAAGACCATGACTGCCTATGTTATATGATATGGCACATAATGAACAAACATCTAAATAAATAGTGAAACAGTTTTGCATCAACAACCACAGCTGAAAATTGTGCTGGGGACAGCCTGCAAATGCCGCCACACTTCCAGCACCAGCATAGCTCACTAACCCCAACAGTATTATCTTTGAAATGTGGGAGGAAACCCACATGATCACAGAGAAAACGCACAAGCTTCTTGCAGACAGCAGTGGAACTGAACCCGATTGCTGATTACTGCCGCTGTAATGCATTGTGTTAACCGCTATGTTAGAATGAGGTTGAGGAGGAAAAAGAAATTAAATCAGCCATGATCGAATAGTGGAGCAGACTCAAGGAGTCACATTCTCCCTGCAGTAATAAAATAGACATCATTGTCTGTTAAGAATGCAGGCGCCAATTCATCCCTATCATACCAGGAGACCAATTAGCTTTGGAAACTGACAAGCCCATTTCTTCGGACAGAAATGCAAAATTGTTATCAAACAGTGTAACATCCGTTGATACCTTAAGGCTATTAAAACTATCCACTCGATGTGCAACATTCTGATTATGTACCATTCAAGGTATATGGTTAAGTCCAATAAATATTCACATAAATATTCTCACTTAAATTGTTTATTTGACTTTTGCAAATATTAGTTCACAGACAGTTTATCTGCCTGAATCATCTAATCTACTCTCCTGCTACATTCCAGTAGGAATGGACATGCATAGGAACATCCCATTCTGAAACTCATTAAGAAGCAAAGTGAAAGAAAACCTGCTTTAAAATATCCCCAAGTGCTTTAATCACTACTTCAATTATCATACTCACTTTTGCTGTACTTCAGAGAAAACAGCTGCCAACTTATGCAACCAATTCTACAAACAGCAACAATATTAGACAAACAGCAGCAGATTGATTGGGGGTCAGCCATCTGCAGAACACATGTTTTTCCATAGGGAAGAACAATAGGATTTTCAAGCTCACACAAGAGAATGTAAATGGCCTTAATTTATGGCTCATCCAAGTACAATTTAGTTGAACACCAAATCATCCACAGATCTTAAACAAGAAATATGGGGTATAGCAAGAAAATTACAGGTTACATGCCAGGAACTAGTTCTACAATTCAGAACATTACCAAGGAGTGGTGCATTGTCAGAGAAATTTGTTTGGATTAACATCGGGATATCTGCCCACAAAAAGTGTCAAAGAATCCACAGAATTGCCCAAACATTTCCCAATGAATTGGTATCCCAAAGGAATTAGTCATTGCATAATTCCCACTGAGAAACAAAGCACTTTGCTGTTAAATTTACATACATCTTAAATTTGGCAGTTAGGAAAGTACTCATGAAGTATCAACATACGAAGACTTGTAAAAGAAAATGTCCCCTTTTCTAAAGGGGGGACATAAAGTATGAAGAAAGCATCCTCTTTAGTGAAGCACACAACCCATGGACGAAGAAAATCAGTATGATAAATAGGATGAAAAATTCCGCTCAGTCGAGCTGAATAATGAAATTTAATCGAAATAAATCTGTGTACCTTCCTACAATTCACTGACTCAAGCAAGGTCACGGAAAATTTATGATTTTACACTGATGCAACAGTGTGGCTTCTTCTTAGTCAGACATTAGGGATAAAACACAATCTGCTTCCTGTCTTCGTGTATGTATTCATTTAGAGTTACAACACAGAACAGGTCTTCCAGCCCGACAAGCTGCACCCTCAGCAACCCTAGCTTAATCACAAGACAGTTTACAATGACTATCCCGTACTACTTTGGAACACGGGAGGAAACCGTAGCACCCAGAGGAAACCCATGCTCTTAATGGAAAGTACGTACAAACTTCTTATGGGCAGCGCCAGAACTGAACTCCAATGCCCTGAGTTATAATGGTTATCACACTATTCCCTACGCTACCATGCCAACAAATGAGGCCAAGGTAGGAACCACAGGTTCAAAGTAAATTTATTATCAAGCTACCTATATGTCACCATATACAGCCTTGAGATTTATTTTGTCATGGGCATACTCAAATACATAATAGAACAACCATAATAGAATCAATGAAAGACCACACCCAACAGGGCAGACAAACCAATCAGCAAAAGGCATCAGACTGCAAGTATAAACCAGAAAAATAATGATAAATAAACAATCAATATCTAGAACACGAGATGAAGAATCCTTGAAGGTGAGTCCAGAGGTTGTGGAAATATTGGAATGATGGGGCAAGTGAAGTGATCCCCTGTGGTTAAAAGCCTGATGGTTGAGGGGTAATAACTGCTCCTGAACCTGGTGATGTTAGTCCTGAGGCCTGTACCTTCTTCCTGATGGCAGCTGCAAGAAGAGAGCATGACTTGGATGGAGGGGGTCCTTGATGGTGGATGTTGGTTTCCTGTGACAGCATTTTTTGTAGATGTGTTCAACAGTGGGGAGGGCTTTACCAGTGATTGACTGGGCCATATCCACCTCTTTTTGTAGGATTTTCCATCCAAGGGCTGTGATACAGCCAGTCAATATTCTCCACCACATTTCTTTAGACATTTGTAAAAGTTTTAGATGTCATGCTGAATCTTCCCAAAATTCTAAGTAGAGGTGCACACATGACCCAGACATGCAATGTTAGAGAGGCAGCCTTGGTGACAAATTATACCACAGAATTTAGTAGAAACTTAGAGAGATAGGAAGACACACCCACAGTTGTACAATATCTTGGATCAGAATAAATCAAGGGGAAGGATCTCAGCTGGTCATAAGGAAATGCTGATATCCACCATCTCAAATGTGATGTGCATTTGAGGTCTTAGAATTTGATCAATAAAAAAACGTGTTATAGGATTAAATGACAGTTCTAAAACAAACTCCACATGTTGCTGATGCTTGGGCTACTGCCAACCCTACATAGTTAAGATGCTTAAAATCAAGAGTCACTTTATGATTAGGGACTAAAGCAAAAGAAAACAAATCCAAAAAAAGGTCAACAAGCCTCCAAAGTTCCAGGCTTGCCATCACCCAAACCATGAATTCAGAGTAAGTGTTTCACATCAACACCTCCTTGCAAGAGTTACCCATCTTGTTCACCCATTCTCACACTAGTGTTTTTCACATTTATCCAACTACCATTTTAAATTCACTACTCGAATTTCTTCCATCAGCCTTTGAGTGTGTTCCAGGTCATAAGTTGCCACATTAGATTTTGTGCTTACCCCTGATTCTTCCGCCTGTCACCCTCAAATGATTTACAACTAGCTGCTGTTCTCTCTTCTTGCTGCATATGGATTTAGCTTATTCTTTGCTGACCTTGATGAGTCCCTTGGCTGAATGTACATTGCAGGTTTAAAAAATTACAACTCCCATTACAGTTTTCCATGCTTTTAAAAAAAAAGCCAGTTCAATGACTGCAGATCAAGAGCAGAAAATAGCATTAAAGACTAATTCTACGAAGTTCCTAAAGTTATTTCCTAACTGATATTTGAAATGCTTTACAAACTATGCTCAATGATCCAAGAGAACATCCCACTGCGCAACAAACATTTCAATATTTTCTTGCCAATGTTCCATGAATCAATCTCATTTCAAAGGGCAATAGACAGCAAATCTAAATATACACAAAATAATGCAGAAATTCGAAACCTGCTTGCACTTCTTACAACATAGTCCCTTTATTTGCTGTGTTGTGGATAACTTCATTCACCCCAACACTGAATTGATCCCACAACCTCTGGATTCACTTTCAAGAACTCTACAACACTTGTTCTCAATATTTAACACTTATTATTATTTTGTTCCTCTTTTGTATTTGCAGAATTTGTCATCTTTTACACATTGGTTGTTTGTATGTCTGTTGTTTGCAGTTTTTCATTGATTCTACTGTGTTTCTTTGTACTTACTGTGAATGCCCACAAGAAAATGAATCTCAGGGTAGTATAAGGTTACATATGTACATTGATAAAAACTAGGATATGGTCTCCACTACACAGGGAGGCAAAAAACAAATGGAGATTCCAGTATATTCAATCCACAGAGCTTCTACTCACCTGTGACTGACTCTCCATCCCACTCTGAGTCTCCGACTTTGTTCCAATAAACAGCAATGCAAACACATTGACAGCTGCAATAACTTTTCAATACTCAAGTTTTAAATTTTAGATAATACTCCAGCCATCAATAGAAGGCACTGAAAGCACAAGGCAGTATTTGTGAACAACGTTGAAGTTTCAGATTGAAGATTCTTCACCAACTTTCTTTCTATAGATTCTGCTTGGTGTCTCCATCATTTCTCATTTTTAATTCAAGTTACCAATATCTACGGTTGATTTTCCCTGATTCTGTTGTCACCTGTTACACTTCTAGACTTAACTTTTTGCCTTTTCTATTCCACTTTTCCTGAACTTCATCGCATCATAACTGATGCCTGACATGGTCATATTGTTAGAAACGAAGTAGGAGCTCATGGTGGAGCTGACAATTCCTTGGGAAGACCAAATTGAGGTGGTGTTTGAGTGCAAGGCGGCCAAATACCAGGAGCTGGTAGAGCAGTGCCAGAGACAGGGGTGGAGGGTGCACTGTGAGCCCTTAGAGGTCGGGTGCAAAGCTGGGGGCTGCTCGCTCCACAGAAGCTACTGTCTCCTTGACATAACCAGGGCTACAAAGAGAACAGCTATCAGGACCATCACAGAGGATACTGAGCGAGACTCCAGATGGCTACGGATCAAGAGGTGTGACCCATGGTCCAATGCTGTTGGTACACAAGCTGGGGCCTGATCAACCCTGGCTGGGTCATATGAGGCTGCCCATGGTATTACAGGAAAAGATTCTAGCATGGATAAAGCAGTGTCTGATTGGCAGAAGAATGGTAATAAAGGGAGCCTTTTCTGGCTAACTGCTGGTGACTGGTGGTGTTCCACAGGGGTCTATGTTGTGAATGATTCTTTTCGTGTTGTATGTCAATGATTTGGATAATGAAATTGATGGCTTTATTACAAAGTTTGCAGACAATATGAAGATAGGTGCAGGGGCAGGTAGTTTTGAGGAAGTAGGGAAGCTACAGAAGGATTTAGATTAGACTGGGCAAAGAAATGGCAGATGGAATAGTGTCGGGAAGTGTATGGTCATGCACTTTGGTAGAAAAAAATGAGGGTTGATCATTTTCTAAATGGAGAGAAGATACAAAAAAAACTGAGGCTCAAAAGGATTGGGAGTCCTTGCAGAGGATTCTCTAAAGGTTTATTTGCAGGTTGAGTCTGTGCTGAGGAAGGCAAATGCAATGTTAACATTCATTTCAAGAGGACTAGAATATAAAAGCAAGGATATAATGAGCTGGAACTGGAGGGGGTTCAAAACAGGTCCATGAAAATGATTCCAAGATTGAATAGCTTGTCATATGAAGAGCATTTGATCGTTCTGGGCCTGTATTCAGAACAATGAGGGGTGACCTCATTGAAACCTATCGAATGGTGAAAGGGCTGGATTGAATGTATGTGAAGAGGATGTTTCCTATGGTGGGAAAGTCTAAGACCAGAGGACCAAGCCTCAAAATAGAGGGGTGACCTTTTAGATCAGAGATGAGGAGGAATTCCTTTAGCTAGAGGGTGAATCTGTAAAATTCTTTGCATGGGCAGCTGTGGAGACCAAGTCTTTATGTATTTTTAAGATAGATTCTTGATTAGTCGGGGCATGAAGGATACGGGAAAAAGGCAGGAGATTGGGACGGAGAAGAAAATTTGATCAGCCACGATTAATTGGTGGAGTAGACACAATGGGCCAAATGGCCTAATTCTGCTCCTATGTCTTGTGCTCTAATCAATACTGCTTGGTAACTTTATTGTTTAAAACCAGAGCAAACATGACAACCATGACAAAAAAAACTGCAGATGCTCAAAATTAGAAAAGGTCAGAAAATGCTGGAAACTAAGCGGGTTGGGAAGCGACTGTTGAGAGAGACAAATTTGTTTCAGACCTTCAGCAGAATTCATAGCAGAGCATCTTCAATTTGGAATGTTAATGTCACCTTTCATAGAAATACCTGATGTGCAGTTTTCAGCAATTTCTCTTTTCGTCACCATATTTTGCTGGGCTGAACTTCAATACCTGGACAATCACCTACCTGGTTATATTCTACTCTACCTCCTTTCGCATCTTAACAAATATAATTGGAATTTAAGTTATTTACTTATTTTCCAGGACCTGGCAAAGTCACTAGTCATTGCTCATCCCCAATTTCGTCTGGGGGGGGGGGGGTGAGAATGAACTGGCTTCTTCAACTACACAGTTCTGCTGGTGATAGCACTCGTAGTGCCAAGTTAGGAGTCCAGCATTTAGATACATCTATAAGTTTACAAGTCAGAAAGGCACACAACTTGGAGAGAAAGCTGCAGGGGTGGCATTTACACGCCCGTGCTACCCTGACCCTTCAGGATGTTTGTGTTGGGTTTCAGTATCATACCACACAGACATATGCTTGTCAGCTCACCATCTGCATTGAATCTATTTAATTCGCTACAATCCCATTAGCTCCCTCCTCACCCGAGCTCTACCACTCTCTTACACATTTGTGACAAGTTAAAGGAGCTCTTTAACCAATTAACATGTTTAAGAGAAAGCAGAAAATTAAATCAGAAGGTAAACTCCACACAGAGGATTTTATTTTGGGGGGGAGGGCAATGGGAAATATACCTGGGTTGCCAGAGCTACAAGCCACAATGATGCTGCTAGGGGAGTAGCCAAGCAACAGATGGTACTCACTGCACCCATTGGACATCAAAGAGAGGTGCATACAGCCCAGACTATTAAAGGAAAAACACTCCCCACCATTGAGCACATCTACAAGGAGCACTGCCACAAGAAAACAGCATACATCATCCAGGCCATGCTCTCTTCTCACTGCTGCCATTGGGAAAGAGGTACAGGAGTCTCAAGACCCACCAGAACAGTTATTACCCCACAACCATCAGGCTCCTGAACCAGGGTGGATAACTTCATCCGCCTCAACACCGAATTGATTCCACAACCTATGGACTCACTTTGAAGGACTCTACAACTCATGCTCACAATATATTTATTTACTTACTTATTCATTCATTATTACTGTTTTTTGTATTTTCACAGTGGTTGTTTGTCAGTCTTCGTGTGTAGTTCATCAATTCTGTTGCATCTTTGTTCACTATGAAAAACCTACAAGAAAATGAACCTCAAGGTGGAATATGATGGTATATACATAGATTGATGTGACTTTGAACTTCTTATTCCATCATGCTGTGTCATACACAGTGGACAGCTTGAAGTGTCAAATGTCACTCACTGTACAATACTCAGCCTGTTCTTGTAGTTATACCATGACTACTTCAGTAAAGCCCCCGGTGACCCCCAGCGAATTGACTTTGGGAGGAAAAATATTCACAGAGTATGTCAATAGCACTTGGCGGGCTGTGAACCAAGAAGTGGAATGAGCCTAAATTGTGCATTCTTTGCCAGTGCTAACGTGGAGCAGTGAATGATAGACTCTCCAGCCATTAGCAGTTAATTTTTAACCCTTACTAATCACAGAATGAACTTTCTTCAATCTCCCTCCTGGATTTTAAGTACTGGGGGAAATGCATGTCTCCATTACCAGAAATTGCTAGGAAAACAGATCTATCCTACAACCCTCAATTTAAAAACCTCAAATCTCCCCTAATCTGTTTCAATCCAAAAAACACTTTGTAGCTTTGCCACTCTCTCCACAATTCATAAAATTCTTCAGTCTAGGCAACATCCCTGTTAATTTCTTTTCTGTTCAGTCAATTGTTTTTACACCCTCTGTAGTACTCTAGCTTTGGTCTAGTACTCTATAGTTTTAGCATGACCATCTTGCTTTTATATTCCATGGCTCGATCAATAAAGCCAAGCATCTTGTATACATTAATAAATCAAACATTTTTGAACTTTTTTTTCATACCCACACTTTTTTTTGTTCTGGAAATAAAGGTTGTTTAGCCTTAAATTCCTCATTGCAATATTTCCTGCCATCATGATGATCTACTTCCCTGATTAAAAGCTTTCAAGTTACATTCCAGATGTTATGGGAAAAATGTTACTCACAGGATGTGGTTTATTTAAATTTCACATCCATTAGTTTCCAAACATCTCAAGTTGAACCATTATTATTACAAAGCACGTTGCACATTTATAGACACAGGAGATTCTGCAGATGGTGTAAGCGCTCCTCCTTCCATTTCTCCCCTGGTCCACTCTCCTCTCCTATCTGATTCCTTCTGTTTCACCTTTTCCAATTATCAACTCCCCAGCTTCATACTTCATCCCCCCTCCCCCAACAACCCAGCTTCACCTCTCACCTAGCTGTACTCTTCCCCCCACCCCAATCACCTTATTCTGGTATCTTCTCCCTTCTTTTCCAGTCCTGATGAAGGGTCTCTGTTAATGTCAACTGTTAATTTATTTCCATAGATGCTGCCTGCTGAGTTCCTCCAGTGTTTTGTGTGTTGCTTTGCACATTTATAAACTATCTTTACAAGTCAATTGGTTTTGATAAAGACATCTAAAGAATAAAGTAAAGGAACAATTAAGGAGGATTCTCTCCCTTTCCCCCAAACAATGTTTCAAGCAGAATCACACATCTTCCCCCCCCATGATAGATATTCAAATGTGTATTTTTATTTACGTGTAACAATATTTTGTTTTACTTCATTGGAGAATTTAACTATTTCATTATAGTGTTAAGCTTGTTTAAGGATATCCATGAAAATCTCGTCCTGATGGACCTCTGAATATTAAAGGTTGATGCAGCTTTCTGACATGATATTCATTTTGAAAGATGATTAGTTTCCCTTTTTACAGATACTATCTGAATTACTGTGCATCTTTCATGTTTCGAGCATCTGCAGTTTGGTTTTTCAAAAGGCTAATGTCGGTAGATAGCTTGGCATATATAATATAAAAGTATTTTGTATCTGTGCAATTAACTTAGAGACTATCATCTTTAGTGAATTGGAATTCATGGAGGATGCAATCCTGCACTTCTGGCAGAAATTAGAAAATGATTCAGAAATTGTTATAAAACATTTGAATATTGACGCTAATTTGCAACCCTAATTTGCAAATTATGTCTGTAGCAGGGGTTCCCAACCTGGGATTCAAGGATTCCTTGTTAATGGTAGAGGTCCATAGCATAAAAAAAATTAGTAACCACTGTTCTATAGCATTGCTGCAGTGTGAAAACAAGTGGTTATCGCAGGCAAATATAATAAATAAGGCAGCCCAGTCAATGAATAAGCAACAATAATAGTTAAGATTCCCCACACAAAAGTGGGACGTTGTTAGTTTGGTGCTTGGTAGCCACTGGTAGAATAAAGATTGAATCAAAATGTTATTATTTAAAATTTTAAAAGCCAGCAGTTTGCAAAAAGAGAATATTGTATGTACACAATTCCTGAATTCCTAAGTCATACAAAGCCAACTGTAAATTATAAGCAATTCATTGTAAGCTAGACTGATCAGGAGCCTTGTTTTTTAATTAGTATGAGTATAGTAATTAAGTCTCATCTGCCAAATCTGTGCATACAAAATTCAGCTTTATTGTGAAGCTGCCCACACAATTAACAACACAGTGGAAAAAAAACTTTTTGGGACCAAATACCCTCATATTGAATGATGAAAACAAGACAATGTAATCTGACATTGAAAGGCTACCCCGCTGTTTCACCAATTCTGGGGTCTGAATTTGGATCCAATTCAGAATATAGTGACGCAAGTCATTTCAACTGAACTCTTTGCAGGCACAAGTGGGTTGGAACCAGAAGCTTTCATTACAACGATACACTCAGTCGCCACTTTATTAGGCACACCTGCTCATTAACACAAATATCTAATCAGCCAATCATGTGGCAGCATCTCAATGCACAAAAGCATGCAGGTACAATCAAGAGGTTCAGATTTTGTTCAAACCAAACATCAGAATGTGGAAGAAATATGATCCAAGTGATTTTGACCGTAGAATGATTGTTGGTGCCAGCTAGGGTGGTTTGAGAATCTCAGAAATTGCTGATCTCCTGGGATTTTCATGCACAACAGTCTCTGGAGTTTAGTGAATGGTGCAAGAAACAAAAAACATCCAGTGAGCAGCAGTCCTGTGGGTGAAAACACCTTGCTGATGAAAGTGATCAGAGGAGAATGGCTAGACTGGCTCAAGCCGACAGGCAGGCAACAGAAACTCAAATAACTACGCATTTCAACAGTGGCATGCAGAAGAGCATCTCTGAATGCACAACTCATCGAACCTTGAAGTGGATGGGCTATAGTAACAGAAGACCGTGAACATACACTCAATGGTCACTTTATTGGGTACAGGAGGTACCTAAAGTGGTCACTCAGTGCATACAAGTACACAAGAACATCCAGTAAGATGGCGGCACATGAACACACATCAGCCTCTCGGGGACCAACTAAGGTGCTTTTTTCTTTGCTAAGTGTGTTTTTATAAATAGTAAGGGTATTCATGACTCCAATAACTACGTGTACAGCAGGTCTACTGCATCAGTGAGCTGCTCATTTTTCAGAGCAGCCGGCTGGCAGTCCAGAAAAGGCGAGCTGGGCCATCGGGCCACAGAAGGAGCTGGATTAGGGTCGGAAGAGCTGACCTGGGTGCAGACCATGCTGCTGCCTGCTACTCAGAGTTGGTGCATTCAAGCTGGTGTAAAAGTGGCATGCAGCAAAACCGTGAGCGACTGTCTTGGACATTTATTTTGCAATCTCAAGACCCTGTTGGACATTGATTGCCGCAGGACTGCTTCCCCTGTTTGATGACGAGGCAGCAGTGTCACCTCAGTTGTAGCAAGGACTAGGCCTCAAGCTATGGCCTTGTGTTGTAGTGTGGCGTCCGGGCTCGGTTGGGGTGGTCCCTCTTGTCGGTGCTGCCCTCCAGTGTTGGATCAGTGGAATTACATGCTGACTGCTGAAAACTATCAATTTGATGGGCTTGTTGCTCAGAACTAAAAATTTATTTTCTTACGTGACTGTGTCTTTTCCCTTTCTCATTAGGTTGAATGCGCATGTACGTTTTTGTATCTTGGCCCCAGAGGAATACTGTCTCGCTCCGCTGAATCCATGTATGATTTGAATGACAATTAAACTTGATTTGATTTGACTTGGTAAGAGGGCTGGAGGTTGTAACAAAGCCACCTACTCATACAAAAGCTGTACAACCTTCCTATAATTTAAAAAATCTATTTATGGGAGGTGAAAGTACATGAGAAGGCAGCATTAATTGCCCATCCTCAATTGTCTTTTGAACAGAGTGGCTTGCTAGGCTTTTTCAGGTGGTTGGAATGCAAATAAATTGTTCAACCCCAAGTGCACTTTTAAGGACTGGACTTCTTTCCGTGAATGCTTCTTTGTAAGGTCACTATTTCTGACCAGCATTTCATTCCAAAGGATTTAATTATTCAAATTAAAATTCCCCATCTGTTCTGGTGCAAATCAGGTCCACAACAATAGTGTCATCTCGGGATACTGGTCTGGTTTTAACCAGTACTTCATGACGCACTAAAATATTGACATCTTACAACATCTCACCTGCAAAGATCTCAGTTCTCTCTTTTTCTTAGTTAATTTTGTTATATTTCCATCAAACATAGAAGCAGAATCAGGCCACTCAGCCCATTAAGTCTGCTCCACCATTCCATCACAAATGATTTGTTATCAATAAGAATAATAATAATAAACTTCCATTAGGTTTGTAAAGTGGTTTGCAATATGCAGCCATGCAGCTGCCACATAAAATTCAGTTTCGTTATGACATCTTGAAATTATTATTACTGGGAATTATTAGTACAAAATATTATTGATATCCTAAAATGTAGATACTAATCACATGAAACAGAAAGCACACAATTTTCTGAATCACACTAGCATTGCATAAAAATAGATGATCCATGAGAAATGTTAAATCAAAGAGAGCCTTTCCATTCTGCAAGGTATTTAGAAAAATAGAGACCAATGTGAGATGAAAAATTGTGTAAAGGTATTACAACACTTCAAGGGGCATTCTGGCAGAAAATGAAAAATCAAAGACTGCAGACAATAGGAAGAACCAGCAAATATGCTGAAAACCCAGCAGTTCAAATAGCATCTGCAGAAAAGAGAAACCCAGGGAACATCTCAGAACAAACTCCTCACTTCAACATTTCAGCATCCTCAATCTGAGACACCGGTTTCCTTCCCCATGCTCTGCCCAAACCACTGAGCATTTCCAGTATTTCGTTTCATACCCCATCAGAACTCAATAACCACTGGTACAGTCTAAAAGGATCCACCTTTGTGTCAAATCAAATGAACGATATTCTGATTCAGGTTAAACTATGCATGGGATCCTCCTCAGTACGTTAACCGGATCAGAATAATTCCCCAGAAAGTATTAATTCATATGTTCTCCATTTGTGATCATTTGGCATCAATAACACATTTGAGATTATTATAGTGGCTGAGATTTTTGTGTTGACTTTTTTCGGGTGGCAAGATGGAGATCGGTCTCTAGCAAAGGAGATGTAAGGCACTCCTTCCCTCCACTAGCCTGCAGGTCACCCTTGGGCAAGGTGTAGCACCTGCTTAGCCAACCCCCTCCCCCCCCCCACTGATCAGGGTCATGTGAAGCCACAGGAGCAGGTGGTGCACATCAGAAGTCTTGGTTATGCAGCCACTGACATCAAGCAAACAATCTCTGAAGAGTATTGATCATGGCTGGGGTCACCCATCTTGTAAAGACACTGCCCAGAAGGTGGCAATGGCAAAACACTTCTGTAGAAAAAACTTATCAGAAACAATCATGATCATGGAAAGACTCTGATCACCCACGTCATACAACATGATAAATAACAAACTATATTGGCTATGGTCATCAAATTCATGAGGACCACAATTTCATACCCTGTTGACCTCAGTTCATAGAAACAGAAAATTTTAAGTACGTGTTATAGATACAGAGCTTCATGACCAAAATATCTTAAAAACACTATGTACTCTTTTCTTCTTAAGATTTTGGTATACTGTATTTTAAAACTGCATCTCCTGAATGCTGCAAGAAACCCTGAAAAGGATCCTCGCATGTTGGAAGCTCTTGTGCTACAAATAATCAAGGAAAATTAGCCGAGGCAAAGGTTATTAAAATCATCCCAAGGTAAATTCAGCTGTCTGTTTTAATACAGTGTTTCATAAATTCTATTTTATTTCTTTATTTACACTGTAAATGCCAGAAAGAAACTGAGTCTCAAAGTGATATATGGCAAGATGCACGTACTGATAATAATTGTAACTTTTGACCTCTTTGGCACAGGAGATCCCTTAACAGGTCTTGGGACTGACCTCCCCAGCACAGATACAATAGAAATACCATTCAATGTGTGCATATGGTGTTAGATTAGACTATGACACCAATATAAGACCACAAGATATAGAAGCAGAATTAGGCCACTTGACCCATCGTGTCTTCTTCCACCATTTCATCATGGCTGATCTAAATTTCCCCTCAGCCCCAATCTCCTGCCTTCTCCTAGTATCCCTTAATGCCCTGACCAATCAGGAATCTATTAACCTCTGCCTTAAATATACATAAAGACTTGGCCTCCACAGCTGCCTGTGGCAACAAATTCCACAGATTCTTCACTCTGGACTAAAGAAATTCCTCATCTCTGTTCAAAAACAGCCTCTATTCTGAGGCTGTGTCCTCTGGTCTTAGACTCTACCACCATAGGAAACACCCTTTCCATGTCAACTCTATCAAGGCCTTTCAACATTCAATAGGTTTCAATAAGGTCACCACTCATTCTTCTGAATTCCAGTGAGTATAAACCCAGAGTAATCAAACACTCCTCTGTTCTGGAACTCCTACTCTGATTTTTTTTAGAAATTACTTGGGTGAGGAAGTGAAAGACTGGGTTAATAAGTCTGCAAAGGACTCGAAGCTTAGTGGTGTTGTGGGTAGTGTAGAACAGGGGCTCCCAATCTGGGGTCCACAGACCCCTCAGTTAATAGTAGGGGTCCATGACATAAAAGAGATTGGTGACCCCTGGTATAGAAGATTGTTGTAGATTACAATGGGACATTAACAGGATGCAGAGCTATACTGAGAAGTGGCAGAGTTCAATCTGGAAGTATGAAATGATACACTCTGTAAGGTTGAATTTGAAGGCAGAGTACAAGGTCAATGGCAGGATTCTTAGCAGTATGGCGGATCCCTCAGTTGCCGTTAATAGGTTATTTAAGGCATATTAGCTGTCAGTAGTCAGGGGACTAAGTTCAAGAGCCGCAGGGTAACGTTGCAGCTCTAACATTTGGAGACAACACGGAGTATTGTGTTCAGTTCCGGTTGCCCCATGATAAGAAAGATGTGGTAGCTTTACAGAGGGTGCAGAGAGATTTATCAGCATGCTGCCTGGATTAGAGAGCAAGTCTTCTGATAGCTTGAGTGAGCCAAGGCCCTTCTCTTTGGAAAGGAGGAAAATAAGAGGTGACTGGATAGACATGTACAAGAAAAGAGGTACAGAGAGAGTGGACATCCAGACCTTTTCCCCAGGATGGAAACAGCTAATATGAGGGGAGGTAATATTAAAGTGAACGGCAGAAATTATACTGGGGATGTCAGAGTTATTGTGTCTGTGTTTGTCTAACACTGCCAGGGGTGGCGGTAGGCATAAATACATTAGGGACATATTAGAGACTCTCAGCTAGGCATATGGAGGAAAGAAAAATGGAGGACTATGTAGGACCTGAGGGCAAGATTGATCTTAGAGTTAGTTAAAAGGTCAGCATAACATCATGAGCCAAAGGGCCTGTATTCGCTTTTTTTTATGTAGACGACCTGCTTCAACATCACAGTATAACCAGAGGGACAGGAGTGAGAAGTAGCGAAAGCTTTAATTAAAATCTGAAAATGATGGAACAGTCAGATCAGACTGAGCCAGTGATAAGAGAAAAAGTTAATGACTCGAATCAAATATCCTTCAGTGAAACTGGAAGAACAAAAACAAATAACACACATAAACGTTGCTGGTGAACGCAGCAGGCCAGGCAGCATCTCTAGGAAGAGGTGCAGTCGACGTTTCAGGCCGAGACCCTTCGTTAGTCCTGACGAAGGGTCTCGGCCTGAAACGTCGACTGCACCTCTTCCTAGAGATGCTGCCTGGCCTGCTGCGTTCACCAGCAACTTTTATGTGTGTTGCTTGAATTTCCAGCATCTGCAGAATTCCTGTTGTTTGCGAACAAAAACAAATCACAAGTTGCTTTCTGTTCCATTTGATGTTTGCTTTAAAAAAAAATCACATCTGGACCCAAGCACTAAAGGATTGCAGGGATTTACAGTCAAGTTATTTGGCAATATATCATTTGTAAAAACGATAAACCCAAACCCTTAACCCAGTCTTCCTTTCTTTACAGATACTGTCTGAGCTGCTGTTCAAGGCCTGTATTTTCATTAATCTTAGTTCAGCTACCTGTAGTATTTTTAATTCTAATTTCGTAGCAACCTCACGTTCAACATGCAGAGTTACCAACATTTTCTATTCTCTTTTAACTTTAACCCAGAACTAACTTCAGGAAATGTATTTCCCTCCTGATAATACTGACTTTTTTAAAATGCTGGATTACAGTCCTATACAGAGAACATTAGTCAATAAGCATTTGTATGCCAACAAACACATCCAAGTGTGCTTTGACTCTTTGTATACATGCCAACAATGCCAAGGGAGAAGGCATCAGAATTATGGTCCATTTCCCCTCCCTTACAGGTCAGGAACACAGTTCTAAATGAAGCTCTTTCACAATCACTACAATCCATATGGATTAATTTACTGTTATCATGGAGACAATTAAGTACTTCAAATCAAGACAGCCAAACTACTGAATTTGATTTGTACGCTTGGTAGTTTTGCTGAGCACATTTGACCTATCACTTCCAAATCACCCACAGCTTTGATTTGCTTTGACAACTTTTTTCTTTAAAAAACTCACACTTTAAAAAGCTTTCAATTTAATGGATGATAGAATGTCATTCAAAATGGCTGCCTGAGGTCAACAATCCACATATGCTTCTTTCACTCTAAGCCAAGTCATTACACATGGAATTAATTGGAATAGTAGCAAAACAGTCTAAGTTATCCAAGGGAAAGCGGTCTGGTCAGCTACCTCAAATATCTAGCCCCTTCACCATTATCACTCATTAGTCATAGTGCATTCTATTTGTATGCAGTAACGTGTTTAGGATTGGCTGACACCAAGTAGAAAACCAGAACCTTTATTTAGAAAAGGTGGGGAGGGTGGTGGGGAAGGCACTTGGAAATATCACCACCACTTCCCCCTCTTGATTACACAAGTCACACCTCCACAACTAGCCTTTTTAATTCTACTGAGCCACTTATGATAAGAGAATTACATTTTCTTAACAAAAGCACTTGTGGGCACACCCCCGCCATTTGGGCTGCAATATACCAACATTTCCAGGAAAAGTGGATAAGGATGTCTTCTATTGCCCAAGCTGTAGTACACAGGGTCGGGGGAAACACAAATAATAGAAAATAAATAACATGATCAGCTGTCATTGATTTTCCTACTATTTTAATGGTTTTTATAACCATACAAATTACTTAATCCAAAACAATCATCTGACTCATTAAAACAAGCTAACCTGGTGAAAAAGTATAAGAAAATTAAATACGTTGGGGGTGAGAAATTAAAATAAATAATACGAATGCTGCATTTCTAGTTAAGACGATTGAAGTCAATGTGAACGATGTGCCATTCATCTAAAATGAATCAAACTTCCCAGTATTTTTCGTTCGTTTTATATGCTGGCATAATGACAACTTATGGAGGTAAAAAGAAATGCACAATTAAAGGAGGAGATGAACGGTGCAGAGTTGCTAGTCAGCAGCTTTCTCCCCAATGTGTAGGCTGCTCTTTGAGCTTTGAAAAAGCCCTTGAAAGAAAGAGAACAGCGCAACCAACCCTGCATAAACACTACGCCCCGCCCATCGGCAACACCCATTGGTCAACTGCTCAGACAAGAGCGCCTGTACTGCTCTGTCAGTGGCCGACCGGACCGTCAATCAAAACTCCAACTATCCTATTAGATTGATAGGTCGTAATTATTTTCCTCGCTTCTCACACTCGCACCTAGTGCCAGAGCAAATTTCTGAATTAAACCACCGCGGCTAATGCACGGAACCAGATGAGAGGAGCGCGGCTACTCACTGAGTGGAAGCTATCTGCGGGCAGACATGAATGCGGCAAAGCCCTCGCCCACTCGTTCACTCCATGGGCTGTGCCCGCGGCCGGGGAGACAGGAAATGACGGTGCGCATCCCGCATCCAAAAAAAGTCCGCCCCGCTCATGGGAGGGAGGCTGATGGGGCGGTCCAGCAGAGAGGTTCCGCCCTCCTACTATCAGCGGTGGTTCACAGACTCCAAGCTACCAATCTGAATTACAGGGTGCCCACAGGCAAAAGTTGCAAATCTTCCATCATAAGTGAAAAGTAGGTCAGTTTTGGTTACGTATCTGGGGAACAATCATATATATTGGTAGACAAACGCACTGGTATTCTAAAGGGCGTGCATGTTATGTAAATAATCTGCGCTGTTTCTTTCCTACAATATATCTTTTTAGTATACTGCCACTTACATTGAAGCACTTTGCGAAAGAAGTAGTAAATATTGTTGGTCTAGTTAGGCCTGAATGTCTTTTTTTAGTTGCCTACAAAATTTCAAAACAATTTTGAAATCAAACCTTAGGGTGTGGAGAAACGTCCCTACCAAAGGATGTGTAAGGCACTTCCGCCCTCTGCTAGCTTGCTGGTCACCCTTGGGCAAGGTGTAGCACCTGCATAACCTGCCCCCCCCCCCGCCACCTCCCCTGATCTAGGACACGTGAAGCAATGGTGGTGGATGGTCTTATGAGCAGCTGGTACATATCACAAGTCCTGGTTAATGTGACCACTGATGCCAGCAAGACAATCTCTGAAGAGTATTGATCATGGCTGGGGTTACCCATCTTGTAAAGACACTGCCCAGAAGAAGGAAATGGCAAACCACTTCTAAGAAAAAATTTGCCAAAAACAATCATGGTCTACCATGGTTGCCCACATCATACGACATGGCACGTAATGATGATGGTGATGATGACTCTAATTTTGGTGATGATAAGATGATGCATCAAACACTTAGGAAGGCTAGCATTACTAGGTTCTGACATATGCAGAAACAGTACTATAACAAATCCTATTTCATCGTCAGCAGAGATTACCACTCATTCAGTGATCTGGTGGTTAATGGACACCAGAAGAGTTTTCGTATGATCAGTGCCACTTTTTTGAGAAGTAGACAATGTATTCATCCTCAGAGGAACTGACCATCAGATATTTCACATGGCTGATGCTATTAGAAAGGATGGATGTGATGCATGGAAGCAATCTTAAATATCCTTGGCTCCTGATACCATTTTAATTCCTTCGGCAACTGCTGAGATCTGCTACAAAGAGAACTACATAATTTCTAGATTCAAGATTCAAATTTATCACGTTCAAAGAAAATTTGTTATTAAGGAACATACTGTATATGTCACAATATGTAACCCTGAGATTCATTTTCTTGTAGGCAATCACAGAAAATTCAAGAAACACAATAGAATCATTGAAAGACCACACTCAACAGGAAAGGCAACAACCAATGTGAAAAAAACAAACTGTGCAAATACAAAAAGAGAAAACAGAAGAGTAATAACAAGTAATGATAAATATCGAGAAAATGAGATGAAGAGTCCTTAAAAGTTAGTCCGTAGGTTGTGGGAACAGTTCAGTAATTGGCCGAGTGAAGTTATCCCCTCTGGTTCAACAGCCTAATAGCTGAAGGGTATTAATTTTTCCTGAACTTGGTGGTATAGGTCCTGAGGCTTCTGTACCTTGTTGCGATGGCAGCAGTGAGAAGGAGCATGGCCTGGGTGGTGGGGGTCCCTGATGACGGATGCTGCTTTCCTACGACAGTGCTCAGTGTAGATGTGCTGATGGTGGGGATGGCTTTACCCGTGATACAAACGTGTGTTTACATGCATACATCGAAACATACTGTGAAATGGCCATTTGTGTTAACAACCAACACACCTAAGGATGTGCTGGGGGCAGCCAGCAAGTGTTACCACATATTCCAGCACCAACATAGCTTGCCCATAATGCTCATCAGAGCAAAACAGAAAAAAATATTAAACAACAGCAGAAAGAGGCGCCCCTTTCCTCCTTCCCACCCGCACACACACTGCTCCGAACCCATGACAGGTTGTCTTCAATCTCAGACTTGGACTCACAGACATTGGGCCTTTGGCTATCCCAATCAACTCACAGAGATTCACAGACTAAGGTCCTGAGGAAGAGGCCTTGATATAGTGGGGAAAAAAATAGTGTTTGCATCAGTTTGCAAGTCATAAACATGGAGTATATGTCAAGTCTATGTGCTATCATACTCTAACAACCCAAAGACAGCATGCTGTATGCTTGAGGGAGAGAGAGGTATATAGAGCAGGTCAAGAGACACAGGATGGGAAAGTACGTGCTCTCCAAACAGCACATGCTTCATCTCCTAGCGTTGTGGTCCAGTAAGGCCTGTGCTCTCTAAACAACAGTGGCCTTATCGCCTAGCAGAGTGGACCGGTAACTGAAAATTCATACTACTGTAGTGTGTAGCTGTTCCTGAAATATCTTACGAGGGCAAGAAGTTAACTTTCAAATACTGAAACGAACAGGAATGGAACAAATAGTGAACAACAGATCAGAGCACAGAAACAGGTCTGTCAGCCCATCAAGTACCCCCTGAACCATCAGGTGGCCTGTTTTACATTAATTCCACACTAATCCGTTGTATTCTTCCCACACTGAATCATGAAGAATCTTAAAGCACAGGATGTATTTGTGCCATCTCTTTGAACCAGGTATCCAATTCCAGCATTTCTTTCCTACTGCTAAAATTTACATCTCTTGCAATTAAAAATGGTTTAAAACTGTTGCCAATACTGAAGTATAAAATAAGTATGAATGTGAACTGATTGCAAAGTAGCACAGAGAAAGTCTCCCTGCCCAAAAGTCACGTTACGAAATCTGTTCTACATGTATGCGATGATGAATAGGTTGGTGTGAAGTAAAGCTGATCAGCTATAGAGATAATGGAGACTGCAGATGCTGGAGTTAGTTCTAATGCAGAGTCTTGACCCAAAGTGGCAACTTACAGATTTTGTCTCTATAGGTGCAACTTGACTCATCAAATGCTCCCTGCACTCTGTTTTTCAGTCTGCTTCGAAAATACAATTAGAACTTCAATTAAAACTGGAAAAGAAAAGTTTTATGCAGAAAATGGAAGACCTCTGAAAAAGGATATATGTAGCTCAGGGGCCCCCAACCTTTTTTGCACCGCGGACCACTTTAATATTGACAATATTCTTGTGGACTGGCCGACGGGGGTAGGGGGGTGTTAATCACGACCGGAATATAAGTGGTAAGTCAACTATAAGTCACTTATAGGTGGCTAATACACTCAATTTTGTTTCTAAAAGGGTTTATCTAACAAATTTAATACTAAACAGACAGCGCATATTTTCCTCACATGAATATAGTGATAAGTCACTTATAAGTCAATAGAGGAGGAATAGATGGCGACGCGATGTAGCGCGCAGCGGCCATTCCAGTGAATGATATCTGTTATCTGTCAAGTAGAGTGCCATGCACAATCCTGATTTGATGGAGACAGACATGAGAGCACGCAGGAACATTTGGAGAAACTTCTGAAATGCCTTCTTCGCTGCCTCCGCTACTGTGTGATCCAGAATCTCCGGAGGAGAAGACCCCGAGTCCTCGACTTTGCTTGCTGTTCGGTGGCCGGGGCGGGGTTGAAGCGCTCGGCCAGAGGATGGTGCACGGGAGGCTGTATCGGAGGGGCTGGTCGGAGGCTCGAAGTTTTTGGACGGACTAAGAGTCGGCTGTGGTCGGGTGCTTCCAATGCATCGACAGTTGTTGGCTCCTGGAGGTTTATGGCAGGGAGAGTTTCTCCCCTTTGCCGCCTGCTATCGGGACTATTGGGAGTTGATCAGAACTTTGAGACTTTTTTTGTTACCATGCCCATGGTCTGCTCTTTATCAAATTATGGTATTGCTTTGCACTGCTGTAACTATATGTTATAATTATGTGGTCTTGTCAGTGTTAGTCTTTGGTTTGTCCTGTTTTTTTTGTGATATCACTCTGGAGGAACATTGTATCATTTCTTAATGCATGCATTTCTAAATGACAATAAATGAGGACTGAGTGTCCTCATAATCTAATCATAACATTTTAAGTAACATTTGGATATTAAACACACAGTGCATATTTTCCCCGTATGAACATATAAAATCATTGCAACACACCAATGTCGCTGAACCAGTGGGAGCCCTGGGCTTGTTTTCCTGCAACAAGACGGTCCCATCGAGGGGTGATGGGAGACAGCGATACTCGAAGGGGGTTCCTTATGTCCAGTCTATTCTGCAATTTAGTTTTCATTGCATTCATTGCAGAAAACCCTGCTTCGCAGAGATATGATGTTGGAAATGGAAGCAACGTTTTCAGTGCTTTCGTGGCTATCTCGGGATATTCAGCCTTGACTTTGATCTAGAATGCCGGCAGAGATGTTATGTCAAACATACTTTTCAGCCCACCATCATTTGTTCTTCTTCCCGCGCTGACATGGATGATTCACCAGGGATATTCACAAATGGGACACGGACCCATTCCTTTGCACGTCTTGGGTCATTTGCTGTTGAGAAGTAATGCTCGAATTCTGTTGACAGCTAAGATTGATGATCGCGCACCAGCTGTGAGAAGGACGGCGCAGCCTCAGTCTCTCCCAAAATCTCGGCTGATGTTGGGAACATGTCAGATATGCCCCTGTCCACTCGCCTTCCCCACGTTTCCAGTTTGGCTTTGAAAGCAGACACTTTATCTGCCAAATTGAAGACTGTTGTCATTCTCCCCTGAAGTGACAAATTGCGTTCATTGAACAGGTTGAAGATGTCACACAGATAAGCGAGTTTTGTTATCCACTCCTCGTCACTGAAGTTTGCTGCCAGTGGTGACTTTTTTCCTGAAAGAAATCTCTGCAGCTGCTCTCTTAGCTCAAAAACCCTGGCCAGGGCTCTCCCCCTTGATAGCCACCTGACTTCAGTGTGTGAGAGAAGGTGTTTGTGCTCTGCATCCATTTCCTCGCAAAGCTGCTCAAACAGACATGAGTTAATGGCTTTTGCTTTGATGTGATTGATTACTTCAACAACGTCACTCAATATGCTGTTAAGATCAGGTGACATTTTTCGGCGAGCCAGCATTTCCCTGTGCATGACACAGTGTGTAGACTGGCATTCAGAAGCAACCTTTTTGACTCCGGTAGTGAAAGCCGTCTAGTCATAGCTGCAGCCCCGTCTGTGCATATTCCAACATAGAGTGATCAGTCCAGTTTGCCTGACATGTAGTCATTCAAAGACTTGAATAGTTCTGCCCCGGTTGTGTTAGTTGGCAGCAGCAGTGCACACAACATATCCTCGTGCACATCGTCTTGAAATATACATCGCACATAAACCAGCAGTATTGCCTTGTTGTCGACATCAGTAGAAAATATGGGATGAAGCAAGGTCAATTAAATTAATTTCCTTCAAAAGTATGTGTATATAAAATTCAGTCAAGACTTAATTTATGTAAAACTTCTGAAGAAAGCTCAGTATTTTTTTTCTTATTCTTTCCGAAAGATAATTGGAAGAGTATCCAGCTGAGGTACATTGTCCATTTCCTAATAGGCTGCCTTCATTGGCATGTTATTAACACAATCTCAGAAGTCTCGGTGTTCCATAAATCTCATTTGTATCCAAACATCTCATTTGTATTATTGTTATTGCTCTTAGCAGAGTATACTCTTAAAGATCATAGTATAGTACAATCATAAAGATTTATAGTGCTTTAAACTTGTAAGTCTCTACAAACAGAAATAACACTGGTAAACAATTTAGCAGAAGTTCATATTTTATTGACGGAGGATTATAGAGCTCTAGGGAGAGAAGAGTGCTGTTCAATCAATAATGCTTCTGTCTCTGTAATTCCCCCCTACCTTCTCTTTCCCCATACAATTCAAAATGTCACTCTTTAAAATGTTTATTCTCTTTCCATGTAAACTTATTTCTATTTCTGTTGCCACCACTGAATCTCATAAGCATTATATATTCTACCAATATTCAGTATAAAAATTCCGCTATAGTCAGTTTCGTTTTTTCTCAGATGAGCAAAATTCTTTTTCAGTCACTATCACATGAGCCAGTGAAAAAAATATGGTCTTATGGTCTCTCAAGCTAATAAGACGTAGGAGCAGAATTAGACCATTTAGCACATTGAGTCAGCCCTGCCAGTCCATCACGACTGATTTATTGTCCCTCAACCTCATTCTCCTGCCTCTCCCCATAGCCTTTGAAGCCCTTACTAAAAATGAGTGTGACAAAGGTCAGTGTTCTAACAAACAGGCAGCATTTCAGGCCGAGACCCATTTTCAGGACCGAAACATTGACTGTTTATTTTCCTCCATAGATACTACCTGACCTGCTGAGTTCTTCCAGCATTTTGTGTGTGTTGCTCCGGATTTCCAGCATCTGCAGAATCTCTTGTGTCAGTATTGCCTGGACAATACAAACACCTTTGTCAGGATGCTGATCGTTGACTATAGATCAGCGTTTAACACCATCATTCCTACAGTCCTTATCAATAAACTATGGAATTTGGGCCTCTGTGCCTCCCTTTGCAATTGGATCCTCAACTTCCTAACCGGAAGACCACAATCTGTGATGATTGGTAATAATATCTCCTCCTTGTTGACAATCAACACTCGTGCACCTCAGGGATGTGTGCTTATCCCACTGCTCTACTCCATCTATACCCATGACTGTGTGGCTAGGCATAGCTTAAATGCTCTCTAGAAATTTGCTGATGATACAACCATTGTATCAGAATCTCAGATGGAGACAAGAGGGCGTACAAGAGCGAGATGTAACAACTAGTTGAGTGGTGTCGCTGAAACAACCTGGCACTCAATGTCAATGAGACCAAAGAGCTGATTATGGATTTCAGAAAGGGTAGGATGAAGTAACATGACTAATCCTCACAGAGGGATCTCTTGAGTGTCTAACCTGGTCCCAACATATTGATGCAGCTGTAAAGGCAGGACAGTGGCTATATTTCATTAGGAGTTTGAAGAGATTTGGTTTGTCACCTTAGACACTCGAAAACTTCTACAGATGTACTGTGGAGAGCTTTCTCTCAGGCTGCATCATTGACTGGTATGGGGGGGTGCTATTGCACGGGATCGAAAGAAGCTACAGAATGTTGTAAAATTAGTCAGTTCCACTTTGGGTACTGGCCTCTGTAGTATCCAAGACATCTTCAAGGAGTGGTTCCTCAAAAAAACGGTGTCCATCATTAAGAACTCCCATCACCAGGGCGTGCCCTCTTCTCAATGTTATTGTCAGGTAGGGGGTACAGAAGCCTGAAGGCACACACTCAGTGATTCAGGAACAACTTCTTCCCCTCTGCCGTCCGATTCCTAAATGGACATTGAACCCATGAACACTACCTCACTTTCATTATTATTGTTTTTTGCACTGTTTTTAATTTAATTATTTAATATACGGATGTATACTTACTGTAATTGACTTATTTTTTTCTGTATTTATGCTGTATTGCATTGTACTGCTGCCTCTATGTTAACAAATTTCACAACATATGCCGGTGATATGAAACCTGATTCTGTTTCTGATTTTAATGTTTGCTTAGCCAATAGTTAGTTGTCATTAATAATGTACATATTTTTTAAAATCTCAAAATACTTTATTTTATCTGGGCTCTATTTTAAATCACAGTATAAATTTTTTTTCTAAGATGACTGTAAATATTATTTAATGTTGCTTTTCTACAGATTGAAAGTTATTCAGAAAGCAGTAACACAAAATTGGCTGTAGCTCTATGTAGCTAATAAGGTGGAAATTCTCATTTTTATAGTTCCAACTCTTGATAATTCATGAAGTTATTTATCTGGAAAATACGAACCAATATGTCAATCTTTTATTTTCCTCAATGGATGCTGCGTGACTTGCTGAGTTCCTTTTGTGTGTGTTGTTCAACATTTCCAGTATCAGAGAATCTCTTGTGTCTCGGGTAGAGAAATGAAGATCATTTGGCTCACTAAGTCTGTACAGGCTCTCATAGGAAGTCCATCAATCCCATTTCCACAGTTAGTTCCATATAACCTCGTCTCTATCATATGCCCATCAACCTCACCCTGATTCCTTTACTATCCACCTGCACTGAGTTGCCAATTAACCCACAAACTGGGATGAGGGAAGAAACTGAGTTGTTGTGTATTCAATATTAAATATTTCAGTAATATTTGAGTAGTGCTGCAAATATATTGTTTGATTAAGCATTCTTTGTTTTAATAATTAATTACGGGTGATACGTAAAAGTGTGTGAATAGTATATGTTATGGCACCACGTGCTGTATGTCATTATATGCGTGTGCCTCGCTAAAAGTAAAAATGAAGTTTACACCCATCTCTCAGACTCCCTTGTTTTTATTTTTATTCATTTTATGTTTTGTACTTACAACAGAGTTTAAAACGAACCTGAAGCGACTACCTACCTGCTGAAGCTCAGTGTGATGTTCGAGTTAAAAAAAAGCACAGTGAGATCTTTCAGTTTAAAAAAAAAGCACAGCACATGCTTCTACAGGAATGGAGGGAGACAACTGATTTAAAATAAAAGGCAGAAAATGGAGAAATCCGTCAGTTTATAAACAGTGTACACCTGGAGATAACAATCATAAATTTAAAAAAAGAGAAATGGCTGGCTATATCAGAAAGACAGATAAGTTTGATTGCACAATAGATGACTGGATATTGTATACAGAGTGAATTAAGCAGTATTTTGAAGCAAATGAAATAGCCAATGAAAAGCAAGTGCCAGCTTTGCTGATTGTATTAGGTTTAAAGACATACAGTTTGCTCAGAAGTTTAACTGCACCAACTAAACCAGCCAAAATGAGCTTAGCAGATATTGTGAAACTAATTCAGGAACAGTTAGAATTGAGACTCGTGTTGATGGCAGAACACTTTCTGTTTCATAAAGAGAACCAAAAAGAAGGGAAATCTATTTCAGAAAAGGTGGGTGAATTGAAGAGGTTGCCTGAGTATTGTCAGTTCAAGGATGGGCTTAATGATGCACTGAGAGATCATTTATTTTGAAGAATCTCACAAGAAAGCATTCCAAAACAGCTCCCAACTGAAGCACAACTCATTTAAAAGAGCGGTTGAAATTGCTGTATCAATGGAAACAGCAGACAGAGACACAATTGAGTTGCACTCTGGAATGAAAGTAAGTGTGAACAAAATTACAACATCTATACATAAACTTGCCTGGCCAAACAAAAATGTGTTACCATTGTGGCAGGGGCTCACATACACCAAACCAATGCAGGTTTTAAAGTGAAACATACAGAAAATGCAAAATGTATGACACATACAAAGAGCATGTTGGGCAGACAAAAATAAACAGACTGCACAGGAAAGAGAAAAAGCTAAAAAAAAAAATCAAGTTGCAGTTTTAAAAAGAGCACGATGGATATGTCATTGATGAAAAATTTGATAGTGATGAGAGTGACACAACACTTGGTAGTCCTGACATTTGCAGTGTGAAAACTACTAAGAGGCAAGCAATATGGCTCACACCAGAAATGAACGGCAAATTAATTAAAATGGAATTGGACACTGGCTTGGCTGTTTCAGTCATTCCACAAAATGAGTTTGAGCGGCATTTCAAAGATACTGCACTGAAGCCTGCAGTTATCTAACTAAGAACCTGTACTGGAGAAAAGATAACTTCTATGGGAAGGACATTCGTAACAGTGAAGTACAACAAACAACAAGCCACTTTGGGCTTGCATGTGATAAAACAAGAGGGCCAGCATTGTAGGGGCATGAGTTGCTGAGACAACTACAACTTGATTGGAGATCCATCCGCCATTTGCATGCCACGTACCCTGTAATAGAATCAACTGAAAGTGAATTAAGAAAGGTACTGGATGATTCCACAACAGTGTTCAAGGATGGCATTGGAAAACTCAAATATATCAAGGGGTAGATAGTGTTAAATGAAGTTTTACAAAGCCTGTCCGGTTCCTTATACCATACATGATAAAGTAGCCAGTGAGCTAGATCACATGGATGCTGAAAGGATTCTCTCCAAGGTTAGATGGAGCCCATGGGCAATGCCAGTGTTCCTACTGGCCAAAAAGGACGGGTCTGTCAGGATCTGTGGTCATTTTAATGTCACTATCAACCCAGTACTATAAGTACAAACTGTAGATCAATACCCTCTACCCAGGATAGAGGATATCTTTGCAAACCTTTCTGGAGAAAAAAACATTTCAGCAAAGTAGACTTAGCTGAGGCCTACCTACAGAGGGAGATGGAAGGAGTCCAAAGTGTTTCTCACCATAAACACACAATGGGGTTTATCACTATAATAGGCTTATTTTTGGAGTAGCATCTGCTCCTGCACTCTGGGAGAAAGCTAAGGACCAAGAGCTGCAAGACTGCCCAGGCACTCAGTGTTACCTGGATGACATCATTGTTACCAGTGAGGATGACAACGAACAGCTCCAAAATCTTGAGACAGTGTTACAAAGATCAGAAGATTATGAGCTCAGAGCATGATGCTACGAGTTTTCTTCTTTTTAAAGAATCACTTACTGTGGTCACACCATTGATATGCAAGTGTGCTGAGAAAATTTAAGCAATAGTGGATGCCCCAAGGCCAAATTACCTGTACTTGTCACAGTTGCAGTCATTTTTAGGATTTACGTGCATCTCTTTGACTACCTTATTTTACTTTTGATTAGTTTTATGTCTTGGAGTTACAAAACATAACACCAGGGAAACTACCCAGTTGCAAGAAAAACATACACGTATTTCCTTGACAGCACCTGAGATCAGAATTGAGCCCAATTTGCTGGAACTACGTGGCAACAGTACTACCTGCTGCTCCATTGCCCCACTTTAGTGATCTGAATCTGAATGAGAATCACTTTATTGCCTGTGTGTGAAATGTAGCGAATTGATTGTGATTTGGTGCCAAGCATAAAACACAGGACAACACCATAACAGACAACACAATAGCAACCAACAGTTTATTAAATAATAGTGCAAACAGCCTTGAGCAATCAACAATTAGCAACTACACAAATGTCAATAATTAGACTGAAATAAATGTGAATATATGAACAGACTCAATAATTATCAACAGAACAAAGAGAGCAGGAAAGACCATTTAATGGATGTTGTGCGGAGACAGTTAGGGTATTACACCTGAACAACAGGAATTCTGCAGATGCTGGAAATTCAAGCAACATACATCAAAGTTGCTGGTGAACGCAGCAGGCCAAGCAGCATCTATAGGAAGAGGCGCAGTCAACGTTTCAGGCCGAGACCCTTCGTCAGGACAAAGGTCCTGACGAAGGGTCTCGGCCTGAAACGTCGACTGCGCCTCTTCCTATAGGTATTACACCTGAGCTAGTTTTGTTGAGAAGCTGTTTAACTACAGGAAAGAAGCTTCAGAAATGATGTGTAGTTCTGGTGGATTTCTAGTGTCTCCTTGATAGCAATTTAGTCAATAGGTGACTGCAAGGGTGGATGGAGTTAGCAGTGAATTTTTCAGCTCTTTTCTTCACTCTGGCAATGAACAGGTTTTTTAATGTCGGCAGCTGACAGCCAATGACCTTCTCCGCTGATGGACCACTTGCTGCAATCTGAACTTGGAGAGGGAGGAGGTGGCAGGAAACCAAACGATGATAGAGGTGGTCACATTACCCTCAATGATGGCTGAGTAAAATTCATCAGGATAGCCCCTGAGATGTTAAGTTTCCTGCCCAGCTTTCCTAGTGATGAGCAAAATGTGCTTGTCCCACTTCAATGTATCAGTAATGGTAGTCCCCAGGAATGTGAATGACACAACCATGGGCATGACACATTAATTTCCTAAGGAGAGCAGGTAGGGGTTGTCGTTGGAAGTCAGTCCACATTTTCTCTGTCTTGATAGCCTTAAGCTCCAAGATGTTACGAGCAAACCATGCTGCAAGACGGTTTATCTCTCTTTGATAACAGATCACATAATTATTAGATATGAGACCAACTACAGTCGTGTTGTCCGTGAACTTTAGGATTTTAATAGATTTGTCTGTAGATATACCATCACTTGTATAAAACATGAATATTTGTATAAAGTGAGAACAGGAGAGGCGAAAGAAAGTAAACTGATACAAATCTAAGTATTGTCTGTTACCACCTTACCTTTGACGAGAGGATCACATGATAATATTAATGGGAACAGTTTCCTGGCAGTTCATAAGCACCTTGGTTTTGGATTATTCTTTTTATTCTGAAATATGCTTCTGGGAAGAGCAAAACTTGAGTTGTCATGTACAAAGGAATGATTAAGTATGGGCTTTAAAAGGAATAAATAAGTTCATAATTCAAAAAGGAATTGTTTGATGATCTTAGCATCTTCCCTTGTGACTTGTCGGAGCAATTAACCATGTACCAAATTTGTCCTCACTGTCTTATGACACACATCTCTTATGTTTCCATTCTCATTTCATTGAATACCTTCTGGAGCTCATTGCAACCCAAATGGTATATTCAGTCACACTGTTCTCACACTCAATTTAAACTTACTGCTTAAAAATTTCTTAAAGTTTCTGTTCTTCGGAACAAATGAGCTGGGAACTCATTATGAGCAGCTTAGAGAGTAGGCACAGCAAATACCTATTTTTCAACAGGGAGAGATCAATAACTAGGACTCACAGGTTTAACGTAATTAGTAGAATGAACAAAGTGAATCTGATGAGAAAGTAATTTACTTGAAATATAGTGATGGCAGTAAGGATGGTGGAAGTATCTGAATGATTCTATAATGTAAGCTGCTTACCATAATCTGTAAAGGCAAGAAATGGAGATGGTAGAAAAAAGAAACATAATCTCTAAGTTGATCATATGTCATGCTTAATTAATTAGCAAAATTTTGAATAAACATGCACTTAGTTGGCACTTTATCAGCTGTCAGAAATAGATCAAAACATTCACATAAAATACATAACTTTGTGTAGCTAGTGTTGTAACAAAGCCATTTGATATCATCAGTATATTGTAAGCTACTGCAATAGACTAATGTATTTAGTATTTTTAATCAGCTTCATCAAACATTAATATATTGTGGTGTTTAATGTGGGCCTTCCACTTATGTCAATGAAGAAGCTGTGGCAAATTCCCATCCTTGTTGAAATATTAATGACGGGAAACAAAGGCAGAAGCATTATGTTTCTGTTGGCCAGCATTAACTACAATCAATAAATTGGTGAATTTGAATGAATCAAAGACAGTGGGAGTAGATAAACCAATTGTCCTTGCTCTTTCCATGAGATCGACAGAATGGAGGCTGCCATTTTGTGAAGCTGCTCTATGTCCTCCATTTTGTAAACTTGTTTTGCTCAGCTGAATCAGTACTTTAGCATAGCTACAATGATGCCCCAGGTAATCTGCTGGATTAGAGATTATTTCCAAATAAGTTATTTGTGAGGTGTCTTTTGGTATGATGTAACATGCAGATATGTGAATGGTGTGATCTGTGCCTGCCCTGAGTGATTCAAGCTGGTTACTGCTATGGTAACTGATTAAGAACAAAGAGGCATAAATTACTGGTTGTCACTTGCAGAGACGGCAATAAATGGATGTCAGCGTGGGCCAGAGCCAATAAGAAGGTGACACAGGTCAGTCAGATGACCTTGAGCCAATGAGACCAAAACATATAAACTAGTATGGGAACTGTATAAAAATGAGAGGTTTTGAATTCAAGGCTACAACAACTTCAAGAATAACTGCCGCTGATACAGGTTTGAGTGACCCCATGTCGGACACATGGAAATTAGGTCAGGACAGTGAGGAATGCCTAGCTAGCATAGCATCCTTTAACTGGGTGTTACCTTTTTTTTTTGACTATTCAGGAGAGTCAGGAAAACCTAGTGTGTGTGCACACACAGGTACTTTGTTTATTAATTTGTGTGCTTGTTACTTGAGACAAAAAGGATTCTTGTCAGTAAATACAGATTCTCTCTGTGCCCAACTGTTTACCGTTAATAAGGGGTAACCCTCATAAACAGTTCAATGAAATATTAAGAAAATGCTGGAAGAATTCAGCAGGTCAGGCAGCATCTATAGAGAGGAGTAAACAGTTGATGTTTCAGGCTGGGACCCTTCATCAAGACTGGGCTGAGACCCTTCATCCAGTCCTGATGAAGGGTTCAGCCTGAAACATAGAGAGCTATGTGTTATGTTTGTTCCTAACAAAGACAAACAGTGTGGGTAAAACTAACACACATTTATTCACTGGACACTCCAGTCATGGCTTCAGGTCAACCTCAGTGTGTGTGACCATCTCACAAATGCCACTTCTGGTTCCAGTTAACCCATGCACATTGAACACTGGGAACTGAAGTTCCTTATTATGTACACAAGTAATAACATATCTTCCCCCTTTAATGAAACAAAAACAATACTATGTCCTCATAAATCTGCAGGAATCATTAATGTTTTCCAACAGAGATGCTTACATTAACTTCAATTGCAATGAGCAAATACAGTCCCTTATTCACTTAACAACTTTCAGTCAGTCTCTGAGGTGGCTTGAATACCATCATTCCCACAATCCTGATCGAGAAGTTGCAGAACCTAGGCCTCTGTACTGCCCTCTGCAATTGGATCCTTGACTTACTAACTGGAAGGCCACATCTCCTCCTCACTGATGATCAATTCTGGTGCCCCTCAGGGGTGTGTGCTTAGCCCACTGATCTACTCTCTATATACCCATGACTGTTTCCTAGGCATAGCTCAAATACCATCTATAAATTTGCTGACAATACAACCATTGTTGGTAGAATCTCAGGTGGTGATGAGAGGGCGTACAGGAGTGAAATACATCAACTAGTGGAATGGTGCTGCAGCAACAACCTGGCACTCAGTAAGACGAAAGAGCTGATTGTGGACTTCAGGAAGGCTAAGACGAAGAAACACATACCAATCGTCATAGAGGGATCAGAAGTGGAGAGAGTGAGCAGTTTCAAGTTCCTGGGTGTCAAGATCTCTGAGGAGAGCATTCTGACAGGCTGCATCACTGTCTGGTATGGGGGGGAGCGGGGGGGCTACTACACAGGACCAAAAGAAGCTGCAGAGGGTTATAAATTTAGTCGGCTCCGTCTTGGGTACCAGCTTACAAAGTACCCAGGACATCTTCAAGGAGCAGTGTCTCAGAAAGGCAGTGTCCATTATTAAGGACCTCCAGCACCCAGGGCATGCATGCCCTTTTCTCACTGTTACCATCAGGTAGGAGGTACAGAAGCCTGAAGGCACACACTCAGTGATTCAGGAACAGCTTCTTCCCCTCTGCCATCTGATTCCTAAATGGATATTGAACCCTTGGACACTACCTCACCTTTTTAATATATAGTATTTCCAGTTTTTTGCACTATTTTTTAACCTATTCAATATATGTATACTGTAATTGATTTACTTATTATTATTATTATTTTATTTTGCTTTTTTTCTTCTACAGTATATTATGTGTTGCATTGAACTGCTGCTGCTAAGTTAACAAATTTCACGTCACATGCCGGTGGTAATAAACCTGATTCTGATCTGATTCTTTTTGGTCTGCTATTTGTCTCTATAGATGTACTGCGTTCATTGGCTGTGTTCAGTCTCTGAGGTGGGATAATGATCCCTTTTGGTCTGCTATTTGTTTCCACAGATGTCTTGCTTTAATTTGCTGTGATAGTATTATTGTCTTTTGAGAACTCTGGTTAACATCTTTATTTCTTTCACATCTTTCTGCCATCCTATCTGTTTGTCTCTATTCTTGTGCTTGCTGTGTGACCATAATTCACTCCACGTGCCTCATAATGGAGCCCTGGACCATATCCCATGTGATCAGTGAGCCTTTGCACAAGTTCCAACTGACTCTGTCTTATTTCACAGAGCCCCTTCTGTTGGCTATGTATCACAGATAGCAACTCCTCCTCTTGTTTTGTGTTGAACTGGTACTGTTGGGATCTGTGTGGTCTCCCCATCTTTCTTTTTATCTTCCTCCTCAACTTCAGAGAGGATCGTGGAGATATTTTTGATTTCCAGTCTTTAACTGGAAGTGGATGAGAGACAGGTTTTGAACCAAAGTTGCATGGTGTGGAAGTAAGACTGACAACTTCTTCATCATGATCAATTTTTTCAGCACTGGCATCCTGACTGTCCTACTGGTGTAGCTGGTACAGACATAAACAAAACAACTTGCTGATGGTGTTATAGTCTGCTGCATTGCATTCTTTACCCCAAGTTCTTCAACTCGTGAATCGGCAACAGACTGTCCCTCACCAATGAGAGAAAGAGAGAGAAAGCAATTCACCAAGTACAGAGCCCTCCGACAGCCTGTTCACAATATTGTGTTTCTCCAGCGATGGCTCTGTTGGTGCACCGGCATAGAATTGGCTCTGTGGAGGCCATACCATCTATTTCAGAACTCCTTTTCTTTTTTACATTGAAAATAGCTCTTTCCGACCTTGGCCATTTGTTTAGGGTCATTACCCTGCTGCAGAATGAACTGGGACCAATCAGGCGCCTCCCTGAGGGTATTGCATGATGGATGAGTATCTCCTTGTACTCCTTAGCACTGAGCATTCCATTAATTGTGACCAGATCACCAAATCCATTGACAGAGATGCAGCACCAAACCTGTAGGGAACCTCTGCCATTCTTCACTGTTGGCTGTAGACACTCATCCAAGTAGCACTCGCCAGCTCTTCTATGGACAAACTGCCCCCTTTTTCTTGGCTTTGTTTCAAGAGTTGGCCGCAAGTCTCGAAACCCCAAAGTCGCACTCGTCTTCTAGGCTGCGTCCTTGGGATATCGATCGGTGGCCCATGGGTGAGCCCTGGGAGCAGGTCTCAACACCACAAAGAACCAAAGTTTGAGTGTAGCTCTAGATAGGGTCTTTGACAGAACCCCATCCACCTTGAAAAGGAAAAAGAAAGACATTAAAGGTAGAAATTAAGCTGTTCCACAGCTGAGCTTGAAGAAGTCACTGTCTAGCACCATCGTAGCTCCAGCCAACTCTCAAAGCTCAGCCTAACGGCATAGGTGCGGGAGGACTTAGCATGGCAGAATTTCTGGGCTCTCACCAGGCAGCATCTCTCTTGGCAAATTCAGTGAACACTGGGAACTTCGGAACACAACGTGCTATCTGGCCAGCAGCTTCTCTCTGTTGGAAACTAGCGTCTCTTAATCGCTCATGATACATTTACTCTCCGTAGTTAGTCTTCATGCTGGCTTCTGACACCATGTTATCTTTGTCCTTTATAAAGATAAATATTGTGGGTAAAACTAACAGATATTTATCCACAGGACACTCCAGCCATGTCTTCTGCTTGACCTCAGTGCGTGTGACCATCTCACCAATATCACTTCCAGTTTTGGGTAAACCACCCGCATTGAACACTGGGAAATGAAGTTCTTTATTATGTACACACATAATAACACACTGTGTGAATTCTTCAGAGTTCAAAGTAAATTTATTATTAAAGTACACATATGTCACCATCCACCTCCCTGAGATTCATTTTCTTGCAGACATACACAGTAGAGCAAAGAAATACAATAGGATCACACAACTACACACAAAAACTGCCAAAAACAAAAACAATGATCAGGGACAGTCAGCATGGCTTTGTGAAGGACAGATTGTGTCTAACAAGCCTGATAGAGTTCTTTGAGGAGGTGAGCAGGCATATAGATGAGGGTAGTGCAGTGGATGTGATCTATATGGATTTTAGTAAGGCATCTGACAAGGTTCCACACAGTAGGCTTATTCAGAAAGTCAGAAGGCATGGGATCCAGGGAAGTTTGGCCAGGTGGATTCTAAATTGGTTTGCCTGCAGAAGGCAGAGGGTCGTGGTGGAGGGAATACATTCAGATTGGAGGATTGTGACTAGTGGTGTCCCACAAGGATCTGTTCTGGGACCTCTACTTTTCGTGATTTTTATTAACGACCTGGATGTTGGGGTAGAAGGGTGGGTTGGCAAGTTTGCAGATGACACAAAGGTTGGTGGTGTTGTAGATAGTGTAGAGGATTGTCAAAGATTGCAGAGAGACATTGATAGGATGCAGGAGTGGGCTGAGAAGTGGCAGATGGAGTTCAACCCGGAGAAGTGTGAGGTGGTATACTTTGGAAGGACAAACTCCAAGGCAGAGTACAAAGTAAATAGCAGGATACTTGGTAGTGTGGAGGAGCAGAGGGATCTGGGGTACATGTCCACAGATCCCTGAAAGTTGCCTCACAGGTGGATAGGGTAGTTAAGAAAGCTTATGGGGTGTTAGCTTTCATAAGTCGAGGGATAGAGTTTAAGAGTCGCGATGTAATGATGCAGCTCTATAAAACTCTGGTTAGGCCACACTTGGAGTACTGTGTCCAGTTCTGGTCACCTCACTATAGGAAGGATGTGGAAGCACTGGAAAGGGTACAGAGGAGATGTACCAGGATGCTGCCTGGTTTAGAGAGTATGCATTATGATCAGAGATTAAGGGAGCTACAGCTTTACTCTTTGGAGAGAAGGAGGATGAGAGGAGACGTGATAGAGATGTACAAGATAATAAGAGGAATAGATAGAGTGGATAGCCAGCGCCTCTTCCCCAGGGCACCACTGCTCAATACAAGAGGACATGGCTTTAAGGTAAGGGGTGGGAAGTTCAAGGGGGATATTAGAGGAAGGTTTTTTACTCAGAGAGTGGTTGGTGCGTGGAATGCACTGCCTGAGTCAGTGGTGGAGGCAGACACACCAGTGAAATTTAAGAGACTACTAGACAGGTATATGGAGGAATTTAATTTGGGGGCTTATATGGGAGGCAGGGTTTGAGGGTTGGCACAACATTGTGGGCCGAAGGGCCTGTACTGTGTTGTACTGTTCTATGTTCTATGTACAAAAGTAGACAAACTATGCAAATATTTTAAAAAACTAACATAATGAACAACAAGAAAACCAACAATACTGAGGACATGGGTTGCAGAGTTCTCGAAGGTGAGTCCATAGATCATGGATTAAGTTCAGTGTTGAGGTGAGTGAAGTTATCCCCTTTGGTTCAAGAGCTTGATGGTTGAAGGGTAATAGCTGTTCCTGAACCTGGTGGTGTAGGACACTTCATGGCAGCAGCCAGTATATCAAGCACTGACCTGCACCATTGACTGTTCCTGAA
The DNA here is from genome assembly GCF_963921235.1 of Mobula hypostoma. NCBI lineage: Eukaryota > Metazoa > Chordata > Chondrichthyes > Myliobatiformes > Myliobatidae > Mobula > Mobula hypostoma. Next base: position 73,511,720 of record NC_086101.1, on the reverse strand, counting down.
GCCTTTCTGACCCATGAAGGTTAATTGCTGTTCAGTGTTGGTTCTGTTTGTCCATTTCCTCTGGTTTTGGACAAAGTCTGTAGTGACAGAACCATTTCCTGTCACTGGTCAGTTATCCATGAAGAGCAAATGGAGCATACTTGTTTTAATAAGTGAATGTCAGGTAGGAACTGCAACAAACTGATGTCACTTACACTGAGTGCCTTTTTTATTAAGTACAGAAAGTAATAAAGGATCTCATAAGGTGGTCACTAATTGCATGTTCATGGTCTTTCTGTAGCCTATCCATTTCAAGGTTCAATGTGTAATGCATTCAGAGATGCTCTTCTTCACACAACTATTGTAATGTGTGGTATTTAAATTACCGTCACCTTCCTGTCAGTTTAAACCACTCTAGCCTCTGACCTCTCTCATTAACAAGGTGTTTTCACCCACAGAACTGCCACAACCTGGATGTTTTTTTGTTTCTCACACCATTTTCTGTAAACTCTAGAGAATGATGTGCATGTAAATCCCAGCAGTTTCTGAAATAGTCAAACCACTCCGTCTGTTGCCAATAATCATTCCATGGTCACTTAGATCACATTTCTTCCCCATTCTGATGTTTAGTCTGAACAGCAACTGACCCTCCTAATCACGTCTGCATGCTTTTATGCACTGAGTTGCTACAATATGATTGGCTGATTAGATATTTGCATTTACCAGCAGGTGGTACAGGTGTACCTAATAATGTGGTTACAGGTTTCCCCCGCCATCCGAAGGTAGAGCATTCCTATGAAATGGTTCGTAAGCCAGAATGTCATAAAGCGAAGAAGCAATTACCATTTATTTATATGGGAAAATTTTGTGAACGTTCGCAGACCCAAAAATAACCTACCAAATCATGCCAAATAACACATAAAACCTAAAATAACAGTAACATATAGTAAAAGCAGGAATGATATGATAAATACACAGCCTACATAAAGTAGAAATACTTTTCCACAATCATTGCTGGCACTGTTCTCTGTAACGAAAATGTCACGCAAGCGCTCTCGGCAGAAAATCTCACGCAAGCGCTGTTGGCAAAAACACGCTCTCCAGTAACCTTTCAGCTATGAAGCTGCCAAATCATACCAAATAACACGTAAAAATACACAGCCTATATAAAGTCGAAATAATGTATGTACAGTATAGTATCACTTATGGGAATCGGGAAGACAGCTTGCTGAGCACACTAATGATGGTGTGTTAGACTGAGCCATCGGAGTTTGGGTGGTGCAGTGGCCCCCACCCTCTGGGCCGCCGACCGATACCAATCCACGAAGCATGCAGGGGTGCAGCGGTAGCCGGGAGGCACACAGCACATCTTTAAGAAAAAAGCCGAAATAAACAAGCTAATTAATTAGGTGCCGCCCGGCACGTAAATGTCAGCCCAGATCAGAGGCGACGCAATCAGCAATTGCCTCTGATCTGGGCCGACAATTACGTGCCGGGCGGCACCTAATTAATTAGCTTGTTTATTTTGGCTTTTTTCTTAAAGATGTGCTGTGTGCCTCCCGGCTACCGTTGCGTTCTCCGCGAATCGGTATCTGTCCGCGGCCTGGGGTTTGGGGTGGTGGGACACTGAGGTGACATCTCATCATCGTCTGTTTCCATTAGGACAGGCAGCTCATCTTCTCCTATGACTGCCTGCCTCGATGTCGAAGGTTGAGTTTCGTCGTCTGCTGTGGCTGATTGGAAGGCTTGCTTGACTGCTGAGCCTCGCGCATTTTTCTATCATACAGTTCTTTGTAAGCACTCAAACCATCTTGCAAATATGCCCTGAGCCGACGTACCCTTTCAAAATTAAAGTCGTACTTTTATCATTGTAGCGAAAATCTCACGTAGTTGCTTCACATTCGGTTCCTGGACGACTTCACTTTCGCTACTGAATTCGGTTTCAATCATTATCCTTTCCTCTTCCAATTGCATCAACTCTTCATCTATCAGTTCTTGGTCATGAGATGCCAAAACCTCTTCAACATCATCTTCATCAGCTTCCACAAGCCAAACTTATTTTGTCCTTACTTCATTCACCATGATCGAAATGCTTAATTGTGTCTAGTTTTACGCGAAGTGTAACACCTTTACGAGCTCTCTCAGACTTTTCTGATACCTTAGAACTCATCTTACTAACGGCTGCTCACAGGCGTGTGTTTAAGCAATGCCGGCGAGAATGCCGTTCCAAATCCGGGGGAGAGCGGCTGTTCGGGGCGCGCGCTGATTTTTTTATTGCGTGCTGATTTTTTTTGCACGCTGCTTTTTCTGCGCACTGCCTTTCTTCGTAACAGTGAAAACACCTCCTGTTAGCGAAAACAGTGAACTAATGTAGGTCTTTCATAACAGTGAGGTTTCGTAAAGCAAACGTTCGAAAAGCGGGGGACACCCATACTGAATTTATATCCCCAGAGCCGTCCAGAAGATACATGAAGTGTTCAGTTTGGATGTTGCTAGTAAGGTTCGTCCATCGTCATCGATGAAGACCTCGACACCATTAGTACTTTTTACGAGGTCGAGTTGCTAGCTCGACACTCAACCCGGCACGGATGGAAAGTGTGCCTGGGAGCAGCTCGACTGGATTCAAACTCGGGAACCTTTGCTCCTGGAATCCGGCGCTGACGTCACTGCACCACCAGCCGACTTTATGATGGTGTCGAGACTAGCGCTTGATTTGGATTTAAGTGAGAGAATTGCGCAGCGTCAGCCTCACTCTCTTCCCAATTCCCATCTGGATCCAGTGGCAAGACAGAGTCGAGATGGCTGGAGATGGGACTGGGCGCAGTGGATGACCAGGACATCTTCTGTGTCTTGTCCTGCTCTACACGTTCCACAACGCTTGCAGAGACCGCCTTCTTGACCGTTGGACCTTCCATTGGTCTCGTCCGCTCAATCCGCCGGAGTCTGTCTTCACATGCTGGGATAGACAACTCCCTATCTCACCGAGGTTTGAGACCCGTCAGCTACCCTCACCTGGTTTAGCCGGCTTGTCGAAACCGTTGCCCGGGGTGTGGCTGCTGTTGCATGCAAACAGCTACGGGGAAACACAGGTGAGAGCTGAGTGCCAGGTGGGGACCAAAGGTGGACAAACCGCCCTGAAAAGGACGCGACATGTTGCTAGTATTTCAATCATAACTGACAATGCAATGTGAACTGTGAAAAAGTCTGTGGGTCTTAGTCCAGAATATAACAAAAAAAACATAAAGTCATACCATATGCAACCAGCCTCCCTGTGTCAAGTGTCCATTTGAAGTACTGATGTCATTTTATTTCTATTAACCCTCCCCCAGATTCTTCCACTCATTACGCATTCGAAGCAATTTTACTGCAGCCAATTAGCCGACTAATCAGCATGCCTTTGGGACGTGGGAGGATATCAGAGTACCCGAACACAGGGAGAACGTGCAAATTCCACACTGGAAGTCAGGATTGATTCTTGTTCCTGCAGCTTTGAAGCATCAGATCTACAGCTATACCACTGTGTCAATCCAAAAGGTTTGTAATAATCTGCCTGATGAGGCACAGCATCTTGTGCGGAGGCAGCACGGTAGTATAGCTGTTAGCTCAACTCTTTACGGGGCAGGCAACCAGGGTTCAATTCCTGCCGCTGCCGGTAAGGAGTTTATACATTGTCCCCGTGATCACGTTGCTATCCTCCAGATGCTTGCACGTTCAAAGACGTGCAAGTTGGTAGGTTAATTGGTCATTGTAAATTGTCCCACGATTAGGCTAGGATTAAATTAGAGGTTTGAAGGACTAGAAGGGCCTATTCTGCACTCTATGTCAATCAATCAATCAATCAGAAAATACACTTTCTCAGACATTTATAGGTGATTTGAGGTCTATGATATATATATGGAGGATAATAATAACAAGGTGCTTTCCTCATCTTCAATTTGTGGTCTCCAATTACAGCACCGCATGGTTTCTCACCATCTGCTGATGCCTACAGACCTGCTCAATCTGTTGGAACAGGGCAGCTAGAAGAATGTTCATCCCAGTTGCTGCTTTGAGCACCCTGAATGTTGTACAATAACAAGCATCTATGAAGCAATAAAGTCGAGGAAGATGATAAACACAAGAGATTCTGCGGATGCTGGAAATCCAGTGCAACAAACATAAAATGCTGGAAGAACTCCCCAAGTCAGACAGCATCTAACAAGAGAAATTAATAGTCAACATTTCTAGCCAAGGCCCTTCATTGTGAAACGGGCCCAGCAGAGATTGCACTTTCTGAGGAAGCTTAAACAAGCATCACTCCCCACTAACATCTTAACTACATTCTACAGAGGCGTGGTTGAGAGTGTGCTGACCTTTTGCATCACAACCTGGTACTCCAGCTGCAGTGCTGTCGACAAAAAAGCCTTGCAGAGGGTGGTTAGGGGAGCAGAAAAGATTATTGGTGTCTCCCTACCTTCCGTCCAAGACCTCTTTCAGAGTCGATGCCTCCAGAAGACATGGTACATCATTAAAGACCCCTCACACCCTCTCCATGAACTGTTTGTTCTTCTGCCACCAGGCAAACGTTACAGGAGCATCAAAACTAAAACCACAAGGCTACTAAACAGCTTCCTCCCACAGGCAGTCAGACTGCTAAATAGCTGCTCTACCTGACTCTGCACTGGACACTTATAACTTGATTTTAACTGACATGTGGCTGTTGTGTTTTACTATTTATTGTTATGCTTATTATTTAGTGTTGCGTTTGTTATGTTATGATTGCACTGCTCCTGGGAAACGCTGTCTCATTCTGCCCTGCAGAGCTGATGTACGGTTAGAATGACAATAAAGTTTTTTGAATCTTGAATCTTTGAATCTTTGAATCAGGGCTGAAAAGGAAGGATTCCCTCCTCCGTCCCTTTCTCCCATGGTCCACACACACCTCTCCTTCTGTAGCCCTTTATGTTTTTCACTTATCACTTCCCAGCATCTCACTCCATCCACCCTACTCCCACCCACTTGTCTTCCCCTTCACCTGGGCTCACGTATCATCTGCCAGCTTGTACTCCTTCACTTCCCCTCCTATCACCCTCTTATTCTGGCTTCTTCCTCCTTCCTTTCCAGTCCTGATGAAGGGTCCTGGCCCAAAATATCAATTATTAATTCCTCTTCTTAGGCACTTCCTGACCTGCTGATTTCCTCCAGCATTTTCATCCAGGGAAGGATGGTAGCTTAGTGGTTAGCACAACGCTTTACAGTACCAGCGACCCCGGTTCATTTTTTCCTACTGCCATCTGTAAGGAGTTTGTACATTCTCCACCTGACTGCGTGGATTTCCTCCGGGTGCTCTGGTTTTCTCCCACATTCCAAAGACGTGCCAGTTGGTAGGTTAATTGGTCATTGTAAATTGTCCCATGATTAGGCAAGGATCAAATCGGGGGATTGCTGGGCAGTGTGGCTCGAAGGACGGGAAGGGCCAATTCTGCACTGCATGTCAATAAACAAATAAATGTTCTGTATGTTATTAAGGTGATCTCCAGCCAAGTAAATGAGAATGAATCAGCAATCTCTCAGGAAGGAGGTGGTTAATGAGCCAATATCCAGGAGAGAGCCACCGTTGTTCCTGGAAACAGTGCAGGATGGAATTCCATGACCTTGTTGTTTTGCCAAGGTGAATGCTCTAACACTTCCAATTCCAGGTGACAAAAGCGAGCCCCCAGCAGACGCAGACCAGAGCAGTCACCAAACTCACACGGGCACACTACCCTCATGTGGGTAGGTTTGAAATATTAGGGGACATGAAAGCACAATGGTTACATTACTGCACTGGCTTGCAGCGCTCTCAGCCAGTAATCAGTGATATGAGTTGAATCCCACCGTGGTAGCTGGGAATTTAATTTCAGCTAATTAAATAAATCAGGATTTTAAAAAAAAATTAAGCCTTAGTTGTAGTAAGTATGAAATAAGAAGACCTGCTCTCCTTATCTGTTTAGTTGTGACTCCAGACTCAGCAGCAATGTCATTGATTCTTAACTGCATCCTCGGTGCAGGGACAATGAAGAATGAACAATAAACACAAGTGTAATTGGTTTATTATTGTCACAAGTACCAAAAATGCAGGGAAAATCTTTGTTCTGCATGCCTTCCATATCGTATCACAGCATGACTGCATCAAGGTAGTACAAAGGAAATGCAATAACAGAATGCAGAATAAATTGTCACAGTTCAGGAGAAATTGCAGCGTGCAGGTAGACAATAAGATATGAGCGCTGTGGCAATGTAGATTGTGAGGTCAGGAGTCCATCCTAAATTAAGTTAAAACAGGTAAACTACATGGACATGAACAATAGACCAGTAGTATGATTAATTTTCCCTACCACTGATGTCAGGCTAACCAGCCATAGTACTTGGGTTTTCTCTCTTTTTTTTGTTAAATAACAAGGTTACATCATTACCACTTTTCATACGCTGGGATACAGATCACCAGCCTCCAGGGATTTGTCAACCATCAATCCCACTGGTATCTTCAGAACAGTTTTATTTTGCTAATAACAATTTCCTTTATTTCCTCCTTCTCATTAGGCCCCTGATATTTCTAGGAAGTCATTTGTATTCTCTTCTGCAAAGGCAGAACCAATTAATTATGTAATTACTCTGTCATTTCTTTGTTCCCCATTAGAAACCCTTAAGTTTCTCCCATAAGGGATGTACATTTGTCTTCACTAGTGTTTCCATGTTACGTGTATATCGGTAGTAATAGAATCATACAGCACCATAACAGCCCCTTTGCTCAACTTGTTCATGCCAAATCATAGGTTCCTTTGCTTTTGCCATTTTAGAGATGAGGGGTTAGTTCACCTCTGAAGAAACTTAACAGTGCAGCAATTTTCCTCCTACCTGCATGATCATTCAAAAGTCACATTTAGACAGTAATAGCGTGGAGGATGAGAACTGAAATCACACTCCTGGTGATATCATCAGTCAGTTGCCATCCCTGGGAAGCACCTTGTCCATTAGCAGGGGATGAAAATACGTGCTCTTGGTTGGCAGTTCGGGAGACAGGCATTTGCTGTTCACATGGGTGGGCTCAGCAGCATACTATTGCATTGGACTTGCCAAGGATGCGCATGCAGATGTAAGATGTTTGACTGTAAATTGTTTTAAACCGACACTCTTTGTCACTTAATCTGTGGTTTTAAATGAGAGAAAAACATGCAGCTGTAGCCCCCTTAGGTACTGCCTGTACATAACAGAGTGGCCACTGAGTGTGAGTTCATGTTTTCTGCTGATGTAGCCCATTCACTTCAAGGTTCAACATGTTGCACATTCAGGGATGCTGTTCCGTTGTAATGTGTGGCTATTGGAATTTCTGTCAGCTTGAACCAGTCTGGCCATTCGTTTCTGACCTCTCTCATTAACAAGGTGTAATTGCCCATGGAACAGCCACTCACTGGATTTTTTTGTGTTGTGTTTTGCACCATCCTCTGTAAACTCCAGAGGCAGTTATGTGTGAAAATCCCAGGATATCAGCAGTTTCTGAAATACTCAAACCACCCTGTCTGGCACCAACAATCATTGCACAGTCAAAATCATTAAGATCACATTTTTCCCCATTCTGATGTTTAGTCTGAACAACAACTGAACCTCTTAACCATGTCTGCATGCTTTTATGCATTGAGTTGCTGCCACAGGATTAGTTGATTAGATAGTTGCATTAATAACTAGGTGTACAGGTGTACCCTATACAGTGGCCACTGAGTGTATGTGATCATTCTGTGTATCCTGCCAGCAATGATCGTTAATGGACTATTGGCAATTTTATTTTCTCCATCACCAATTTTCATGAGGGTGAGCTGACTCTCTGGAGACTCAAGCCCAATGAACTATACTTGATCACACGCCTTTGTTCTTGATAACTGGCACAGATCGTCAAAGCTGATTTAGGAGGTGGTAAGACTATCCCTTTGCATTATCCTGAGCATGCACTGTTTTCTTTAAAAAAATTCTGTTGTGATGAGTATTGTGAATTGATGACAGATTGTATCAGTGGAAGAGCATCACTATAAGCACAGCCACACCTAATGACGCAGCAGCTGCTAAGCCCTAATGCTGCTGAGATACATGCTAGGATGTGCTGGGACACATCCTCAGTGACGTAACCTGGGGTCATCGGGTGTTTTGGGTCTTTCGACATCAGACACTCTGGCCCAGGTGACCCAGCCAGGGTTGATCAGGCCCCAACTTGTATCCCAGTAGCATTGGACCACGGGTCACACCCTCCGCTGATAGTCCTGGTGGCTCTTTTCTTTGCAGCCACTATTATGTTGAGGAGAGAGTAGGCTCTGCACAGTGACACCTCCCTTGCCTTAGAACAGAAGACACCACAACGTCCCAAAGGAGCCTGATGGTTTTCAGTCCATATGATCTCTATCTTTTACACAATCAAACTAAAGGAGATTTACCAGGATGCTGCCTGGATGAGAGAGCATGTCTTTTGAAGATAGGTTGAGAAAGCTAGGGCTTTTCTTTCTAGAGTAAAAGAGGATGAGAGGTCACATGATAGAGATGTACAAGTTGATAAGAGAGGATAGCCAGAGGCTTTGTCCCGGGTTGGAAATAGCTAATACCAGGTGGCATATTCTAAGGTGTTTGGAGGAAAGTATATGTCAAAGGTGTGCTTTTTACACAGAGCATGGGTGCCTGGAATGCCCTGCTAGGGCTGGTGGTAGAGGCAGATACACTGGGGATATTTAAGAGATTCATGGATGAGGCACATGGATGATAGAAAAATGGAGGTCCGTATAGGAGGGAAAGCTTAAACTGAGCATGGAGGAGGTTAAAAGTTTGGCACAACATCAAAGGCTGAGGGGCCTGTTCTGTGCTGTAATGTTCTATGTTCCATGCTCTGTCCTCTATCACCCATCTAGTCGGTGTAACTGTTGGCGTATCTGAAAGTGTGAAGCATTGAAACTGAAGGTCCCAAGTTGTACACAATACATATTTTACTGCACCTTTAGTGATGAGTTTGCTCATTCAAGGCCCCATATTATACCACAGCAGCTGCTGTCATGATTGACTTCAGTTAGTCACTATTTAAATTTTCTGCCTGATTTTTACCCAGGAGGGAACCAATTGTATTGGACCAAGGGGGAAATCAATGGCAGCATGTCAGTGCAATGCTATGTGGAGCTAGAGATCAGCAATCAGGTTCAATTCCTGCCACTGACTGTAAAGAGCTTGTCTGTTCTCCCCAGTAACTGCGTGGGTTTCCTCCGGGTGCTCCGGTTCCTTCCCAATTTCTAAAGACGTACATGTTAGGTTGTAGGCATACTACGCTGGTGCCGGAAGCATGGCGTCACTTGCGAGCTGCCCCCAAGCACATACTCGGCGCATTTCACTGTATGTTTCAACGTACATGTGACGAGTAAAGCTAATCTATCTTATATCACTTCCAGGTATTGGAATATTAATCAACATACTTCCCGTTTGGGGTCTCTTCTCATTGCCACCATCAAGGAAGAGGTACAGGAGCCTCAAGACACACTCAACATTTCAGGAAAACTTTCTTCCACTCCACCATCAGATTTCTGAATGGACAAGGGACACATGAACACTTCCTCACTATTTTTTCTCTCTTTTTGCCTGACTTATTTAATATATATGTACTTATTATTGTCATTTACTGTTTATTATTATTATTATTATTATTGCAATGTACTGCTGCTGTAAACCAACAAACTTCATGACATAATCCATCTTATCATACTAGAGAACTATTCAAAAGCCTTATAACAGCGGGACGAAGCTATCTTTGGGCCTGATGATATATACTTTCAGGCCTTTGTATCTTCTGCCCAAAGGGAGGGGAGAGAAGAGTGCATTAGAATTGAAATTGGTTTATTATTCTCATGTGTCTGTGTGGGTGGGATCTTCATGCTTACTGCTTTACTGAGGCAACGAGAAGTTTAGGCAGAACTTATGGAAGCGAGGCTGGTTTCTGTGATGTGCTGATCTGTGTCCACAATTCTGCAGTTGCCGTAGCAAGCCGTGATGCATGCTAAGGTGTATCAATAAAAATTAGTGAGCGTCAAAGGGGATAGGCCAGATTTCATTATCATCTGCTTCCTTCCACCTCTGCTGATTCCCCTGATCTCCTCCATCAGGCATCCTTCTCCTATTTCTAGATACTTTCCAGATCCTCCCTGAAGTCCAGGTTGGAAAACATGCAGTGGCTATTTCTCGGGAGATTATCACAGGTTGCCCTGTTCAATCTCAAGTATCAGAATCTCATATTGAGCAAGCTACTTGTAATTTCCACAAAGGTCCTGAAGGTTATCATTAGTTAGTGTACATACTAGATTATTATGTGCTTCCAAGGGGGAAGAGAAGATGGCGGCGTGACGCAGCGCGCGTGGCCTCTTCATTGAATGATATCAGTATCTGTCAAGTAGGATGCTGTGCACAATCCTGATTTGATGGAGACAGACGTGAAAAGCACGGAGGAACATCTGGAGAAACTTCTGAAATGCCCGCTTCACGGCCGCTGCTACTGTGCGATCGAGAATCTCCGGAGGGTAGGCCCCGAATCCTCGGCCTTGCCTGTTGCTGGAGGCTGGGGCCGGGGTCGAAGCACTCGGCAGAGATGGTGCTCGGTGCTTGGTGTCGGAGGGCTGGTCAGAGGCTCAAAGTTTTCGGATGGACTCAAGAGTTGGCTGTGGTCGGGTGCTTCCAGGGTGCTGCATCGGCAAGTTTGCGGTGCTGGAGGTTCATGGCAGGAAGAGAGTTTCTCTTCCTTCTGCCGTCTGCGTGAGATGATGGGGCTCTCGAGACTTTGAGACTTTTTTTACCGTGCCCATGGTCTGTTCTTTATCAAATTACGGTATTGTTTTGCACTGTTGTAACTATAGGTTATAATTATATGGTTTTTGTCAGTTTTTTAGTCTGGGTCTTGTGTTTCTGTGATATCTACTGGAGGAACATTGTATCATTTCTTAATGCACACATTACTAAATGACAATAAACGAGGACTGCGTGTCCTCATAATCTAATCTAATATATATAATCATACATATTGGAGTCAGAATGGACAAATAAAGAAATAGTCTTGTGGCTCATCAGCCATCCTTCCTTGGAGAGCGATGTTTGAACTATGACAAACACTGTGGACCACCTAAGAGTCAAAGAGCCATGTAAATTGCATGGAAACATGGCACTGGAAGAAAATGCGGGAACCCTATCTGGGATATCTGCATCATCGTTAGCCGCGGGTCAGGTGCCAGCAGACTGGAGGGTAAAAAAAGTTGTTCATTTTAATTAAATAGGGTGGCAAAGAAAAACGTGGGATCTTTAGGCCAGTATGTGTAACATCCAAGGTAGGTAAGTCACAGGAGAGGATTTCGAGGGATAAGATATATGTACATTTGGAGCGACAGGGTTTGATTAGGGGTAGTCAGCCTGGCTTTGTGTATGGCAGATCATGACTTGCAAACTTGAGGTTTTTGATGTGGACCAAAAGAGTTGATGAGGCAGGGAGGTAGATGTAGTTCACATGAACTTCAGAAAGGCTGTTGATAAAGTTCTGCTCTGGAAGGTTAGATCACATGGAATCCAGGGAGAGCTGGCTAAAATATTACATGGTTGATTTGATAATGGAAAACAGGGAGTGATGATGGAAAGTTGTTTCTTGGACCAAAGACCCGTGACTGGTGATGTGCTTCAGGAGTCGGTGCTGGGACCGTTGTTTGTCATATATTCAAAGATTCAAAGTACATTTATTATCAAAGAATGCATCCAGTCTAGAACCCTGAGATTCATCTTCCCACAGACAGCCACGAAAAGAAAACCATGGAACCCATTCAAAGAAAAACTTCAAGCCCACAAAGTACAAAAAAGAAGAATGGCGCAAACAACAAAAAAGTGAGCAAAAAAAAACACAGAATATAAAATATCAAGTCAAAAAGTTAACAAAACAGCCCAGGAATGTTCAGTTTCAACTCAGTTCAGTTCAATCTAGCACTGTGTTGTTTGTTGACTGCTGGCCACAGAGTCAGTCTGCCACAATCAAAATGACACAAAATAATTAAAAAATGGTGTAACCAGAAACCAGGAACACGTCACAATGTCCCACCTTCAAACTGTAGATCACAGGCCCCAATAGGAGTTGAATCATATTTGAAAGCAGAAGAAGAGGTAAAGGAAGTAAAAGAAGTAGCTTTATAAATTTCTGTATTTCAGCAATTTTCTTAAGAACGTTCAAGGCATGGTTAGCATGTTTGCAGAGGACACTAAGATATATGGTATATTGGACAATGAAGAAGGTTATCAACAATTACAGGGGGATCTTGCTCAGCTGGGTAAGCGGGCTGAGGAATGGCAGATGAATTTAGATAAGTGTAAGGTGTTGCAATTTGTAAAGACAAATCCAGGTAAGGCATTTAGGGCCCGGGGAGGTTTGTAAAGCAGCGGTACCTTGGAGTACAAGTACATGGTTCAGTGTAAGTGGAGTCACAGGTTGTCAAAGTGGTGAAGAGGGCTTTTGGCACATTGGCCTTCAGAAGTCTGAGCATAGAGTATCCAAGTTGTGAAGTCATGGTGCACTTATACAGGATGCCATGAGCCCACACTTGGAGTATCATGTTCAGGAAATATAGGAAATAATTTACAAGGGTGCTACAAGCATTTGAGAGAAAGTGAGTAATTGACATTGCCTTCTCTGCTGGAAACTTCCTACAGGCTCTGATCCTGCATGTCATAAGTTTTGTATGTCCTTCTTTTTATCTTCTCTACATTAAATTACCATCTTCAGTCTATCAACCAGATCTTCATCCAGCTTATCACCACAGCAGTTCCGGCCCCGTGCTGTCAGAGATATTAACTTTATCTCATCTATCATTACCCCACCATTCCTGCTCTTTAAAACTAACTTCCTCTCTTTCTCTCTCTCCCTGTCTCTCCACATCTCTCTCTTCCCCTCTCTCCCTCTCCCCCCTTTCTCCCCATCTCTCCTCTTCTCCCTATCTTCCCCACACCTCTCTTCCTCTCCCTCACTCTCCTTCTCCCCTCTCTCCCCATACCCTCAGCCCCTCTCTCCTTTCTCCCTCTCACCCTCTCTCCTCTCTCTCTCTCCTTCTCCCCTCTTTCCCTGTCTCCCTCTCTCCCCACCTCTCCCTCTCTCTCTTCCTCCTCCTCTCTCCTCCTCTCCCTTTCCCCTCTCTCCCTCTTCTCCTCCCCTCTCACCCTTTCTCCCTCTCCCTCACTCTCTTTCTCTCCCTCTGTCCCTCTCCTTTTCTCTCCATCTTTCTTTCTCTCTCTCTCTCCTTTTGCTCCCTCTCCCCCTCACCCTCTCTCCATCTCTCCCTCTCCTCCTTTTTCTATTTCCCTCTCTTCCCTCTCTCCCTCTCTTCCCCTCTCCCCATCTCTTTTCCACTCCTCTCCCTCCCTATTCCTCTCACTCTCTCTCCTCCACTCTCCCCCTCTCTGCCCTTCTCTTCCTCTCTCCCCCTATCCTTCTCTCCCTCTCTCCCTGTCTCACCCTCTCCCCCTCATCCTCCCTTTCTTCTTTCTCCTCTCTATCTAACCACAGATGCTACCTTGCTGCCTGGCCTGCTGACCGTCTGAAGGATTTTGTTTTGATTAAGATCATTGGCAACTTTCTTTAAGTTCCTAGCCGAGTTGGACTTGCAGAAGGCAAAAGCCCGAGAAATTCACATAGGGTCTCAAAGGCAATTGGAGGCGCTACATGACGGTTTGATGACATTGTGGTTAAATTACTGAATTAGAACTTAGAGGCCTGGGTGAACAATTCAGACAAATGAGTTTAAATCTCCCAACCAATGTTTAATTTAAATTTGGTGAAATAATTTTGAATAAAATGTGAGTTTTACTAATACTGCCCAGAAAACAGTTCAATTGTTGTTTAAAAAAGACATCTATTTTTATTAATATCCTAAGAGGAAGGAAATATGTTATTTTTCTCTGGCCATATTGGTTAACTGTTAACTGCCCCCTCGAATGGCCTAGCATGCCACTCCTTTGTAAAACCACAGGAGGAGGAGTTCAGCAGTGTCCGGTGGGGATAGGAGGGTGGTGAGAAGGAATTGTCAAGATTTTGGGCTAAAACTCTGTACCTGGGCCTTCTATCCTCTCCCCCCACCTCATAAAAGCTACTCAAGCCCGTGAGTTTCTGCATCAGATTCTCGGTTCCTCCAGATTCCCGGTTCCTCCAGATTCCATAATCTGCTGTCTCCTATTGCTCCATTTAGCAATAAAAATAGACCAGCCATCTGCACCTCAGCTCCTGACCTTGGCATGGCAAAATGGTTCCCAGAACCAATCAAACTCATGTTAAAGATCCATCTCTCCATGGTTGAATTGGAAGATGTGAACACTGAGCCGCCCTGTGGAGGCAAAGCCCCATCTTTACAATGAGGATGCCCTCTATCAATTTGTAAGCGCACTAGCATCATTTAACTCGGATCAATCCAAACACAAAACTGGGTATACATGAATTGCAGTGCACCATCAACCAAATCAGAGCTATAGTCCACAACAACTTTGGCACCAAGGCAACCTACGCCAAGGTAGTGTAACGGTTAGCACAGCACTTCTACAGCTCTGGGCATCAGAGTTTGGAGTTCAATTCTGTAAAGTGTCTGTGTGTTCTCCCCATGGAATACATGGGTTTCCTCCAGGTGCTCTGGTTTCCTCCCACAGTCCAAAGACATACTGGTTAGTAGGTTAATTGTTCATTGTAAATTGTCCTGTGATTAGTCTTGGGTTAAATCAGGAGTTTCTGGGCAGCATGACTCAAAGCATTGGAAGGGCCTGTTCCAAGCTGTATCTCAATAAATAAATAGCCTGAATATGTGGTACCAATCAAATTAAGCTGAATAATATTACCACATGAACTCTCTAGCAAAAAAATTCATGGAATGTGCAAAGGCACAAGAGATTCTGCAGATGCTGGCAATCTGGATCAACACACTCAAAGTGCTGGAGGAGCTGGACAGGTCAGGCTGCATCTATGGAGGGAAGTGAACTGTCGACATTTTGGGATGAGACCCTTTCAAAAGGACTAGAATGGAAGAAGGTAGAAGCTAGAATAGAAAGTTAGGAGGGTGAGGAGGAGCATAAGCACAGGTAAAAGGTGAGTACAAGTGAGAGGGTTAGGTAGGTTGTTGGGGAAGGGGTGGTGAAGGGAATGACATGAGAAGCTAGAAGGTGATTGGTGGAAGAGGCAAAGGGATGAAAAGAAGTAATCTGATAGGAGAGGACAGAAGATCAGGGAATAAAGGGAAGGAGGTAGGGAACCAAAGGGAGGTGATGGACAAGTCATGAGGGCAAGAGAGGGGAAGAGAAAGGGTGAGGGATCCACGGGGAGGGGTTAAAGGAATGAGAGAAAGCAAAGCTGAGGGGGGGATGGGTTTAGGATGGAAGCAAAACAGAAGGGATTGGTTACTAGAAATTAGAGAAACTGCTGTTGATGCTGTCAGGTTGGAGATTACCAAGACGGAATATGAGGTTTTCCTCCTCAAACCGGCATTTGGCCACAGTGTGAGAGAAGAGGAAGACATGGACAGACACAGTGTGGGAATCAGAAGTGGAATTGAAATGGGTGACCAGTGGGTTATCCTGGCTGTTACAGCTGATAGAATAAAGGTACTCAGTGAAATGGTCCCCCAATCTGTCCTAGGTTACCGTGCAGGATCAGGAAAAGCTGCAGAGTTGTAAACTCCGCCATCTTCATCACAGACACTAGCCTTCCCACCATCTACATCATCTTCAAAAGGCAATGCCTCAAAAAGGTGATATCCATCCTTAAGGACCCCCACAACCCAGGAAGTGCCCTCTTCTCATTACTACCTCAGAGAGGAGGTTCAGGAGCCTGAAGACTCAGATTAAACATTTAGGAACAGCTTCTTCCCCTCAGTCATTACATTTCTGAACAGTCAAAGAACACCACTCACTATTTTTGCTCTCTTCATGCACTACCTGTTTATATATGTGTACATTTATATCTCATTGTACTTAATAGTATAGTTTATGTATTGCAATGTACGGCTGTCACAAAACACTAAATTTCACAATGTTATGGAGTCATGATCATAAAACACTGCAGCATAGAAACATCCCCTTTGACCCATCTAGTCCATGCCGAACTATTAGCCTGCCTAGTTCTATTGACTTGCATCCGGACCATAGACTTCCATACCCCTCCCATCCAAATTTCTCTTAAATGTTGAACCCACATCCACCACTTCCACTGGCAGGTTATTCCACACTCCCACCGCCCTCTAAGTAAGGAGATTTGCCCTCATGTACGCCTTTTACCATTTACCCATGACTTCTAGTTCTAAACTTGCCCAACTTCAATGCCAAAAGCTTGTATTTACCCTATCTATACACCTCATTACTTTGTATATCTCATTTTCCTATGCTTCAGCGAATAAAGTGCTAACCTATTCAACCTTTACCTATAACTCAGCTCCTCCAGTCCTGGCAAACATCCTTGTAAATATCTGCTCTCAGGTTCAGGCTTTACATTTTAGGACATCTGAGTAAACCTTTTTTTCAGAAAGAGGAATTTCCCTTCCATTATTACCAATGAAGCCCTTGCCTGCATCTCCTCCATTTCTCACATGTCTGCCCTCTCCCCATCCTCCTCTAACAATACCTATCTACCATCCCACAAGCCTCTACATCTGATACGTTGTTCTCCATAACCTTTACAATGTCCAATGGGATCCCACCTCCAAGCACATCTTCCCCTCTCTTGCCTTCATTGCTTTCCAGAAGGATAGCTTTCTCCACTACTCCCTTGTACGCTAGTCCCTTCACATCAATCTCCCTCCTGGTAGCTATCTCTGCAACTGTTCAAAGTACTACACCTGTCCCTAGACCTCTTCTGTCACCACAGCTAAACTGTCCTTACAGGTGAGGCAGCGCTTCACCTGTGAATTTGTCAGTGTCATTTATTACATCTAGTGCTCTGAGTGTGGCCGCTTCTACAACAGAATCAGAATTGGTATTATTATGACTGACATATGATGGAAGTGGAAGAATTGAGAGATGGGGGTTGTTTTCTGCGAGTGATAGGGTGGGAAGAGGTGCAGTTAAAGTAACTGTGGGAGTCAGTGAGTTTGTAAAAGACTATAAAAACTTAAGTTCTCCCACAAATAATGAATTTCATCAAAGCTCCATAATTTTGTCAAAAATACTGGTGGACAGTTAATTAATTGGTGGAACGAAAAGGCTGCAAGAATATTCCCATCAATGATGCCAGAGGCAACAGGTAAATAACAAGGCAACACAAACTAAACGCTGGAGGAAATCAGCAGGCCAGGCAGCGTCTATGGAAAAAAAGTACAGTTAACCCTTTGACTCAAAACATCGACTATACTTTTTTCCATAGATGCTGCCTGGTCCACTGAGTTCCTCCAGCATTTTGTGTGTATTGCTTTGATTTCCAGCATTTGCAAATTTTCTCTTGTGGGTAATAACAAGGAGCATTTTGAGTGACACACAGACAGTAGAGCTGAGTAGGATGAGTTCCATCCCAGTTTTCTCCTGAGTCCGCACTGTCATAGAAGCCATTCTCCGGCCATTTTGATCCACTCCATGAGGTAAAGAAACCAGTGACAGCAAAAGCTGTGGACTCACTTTGGCTGCTCACATTTCTGAAATAGCAATGCTTCTAGGCAGTCCATTTTAGCTTGGTTAGAACACAGACATCTACTTGACATTTTGGAATATTTCCCAGGTATGTCCTGTATTCAGAAAATCAGGTCATATCCAATGTGACTAATTACTGCTATATGATTGCTGTACTATTCTACTCTCAAAATTGAGTAAAGGTCTGTGAGGTGTTATTGACAGTGTTAACCAGTGGTATTTGCCTACCTGCTTGGTGAAGTTTAGTTTGCATTTCACCTGGTCCACACGGCTCCATATTTCATTGCAGGCTTGGATCAAACGCTGATTTGGAAAACCTCAGTCACTAATTGAATTTCTCTTTTAACTGCTCGATGTTTCCCTTAACCTTTAGGACATTAACCCTTTTTGCCTTCCTCCAACAAAACATTTAGACACTACCTCCACTGCCTGCCCTGCAGCAACAACTGATGCTTTATATCAAGAGGATGGTCGTAGTTATTGTACATCAAAACCAAAGCCAGGTTTATGATCACTGACAAATAGTATGTCATGAAATTTGCTCTTTTTGTGCCAGCAGTACAGCACACGACGTAAAATATTGCTGTGAGTTACAATAACAACAAAACAAATAAATAGTGCAAAAAGAGAACGAAATAATGTAGTGTTCGTGGGTTCATGGAACATTCAGAAATCTGATGGCAGAGGGGTAAAGGCAGTTCCAAAAACACTGAGTGTGCATTTCAGGCTCCGGTATCTCCTCCCTGATGGTAGTAATGAGAAGAGGGTATGTCCTGGTTGGTGAGGGTCTTTACTGATGAATGCTACCTTCCCAAAGCACCACCGTTTGAAGATGTCCTCGATTGTGCGGCGGCTAGTGCCCAAGGTGGAGCTGGCTCAGTCTACATCGTGTAAGTAGCCAAGACAACTGAATATGCCTTAAGCAGTGTGTGTAGAGATTGTAATCACCTCCTGTGTAGGGTCAATGTGTCAATTACTAGACTAACAGTATAGGGAGGACTGGGGGGAAACAGAAAGTGGAATTTGTGTTGATAATCAGCGTGGTATCAGTAGGCTGTGTGACTTCAGGACTCCATAATGGGAATGGGAAGTGGAATTAAAATGGGTGGCCACTGGGAGATCCTGCTTTTTCTGCCAGTGTTGCCTCAGCTGGAAGGAATGTTTAGGGCCCTGAATAGTAGTGAGGGAGGAGGTGTAGGGGCAGGTGTCGCACTTGTTCCACTTGCAAGGATAGGTGCCAGGAGGGAGATCAGTGGGGAGGGATGAATGGAGAAGGGAGATGCATAGGGAGCAATCCCTACGGAAAGCAGAAAGGGGGGGAAGAGGGAAAAATGTGCTTGGTGCTGGGATGCCGTTGGAGGTGGCAGAAGTTTCAGAGAATTATGTGCTGGATGTGGAGGCTGGTGAAGTGGTGCACAAGTGGTACACCTGCACCTACACCTCCTCCCTCACTACCATTCAGAGCCCCAAACAGTCCTTCTGGGTGAGGCAACTCTTCACCTGTTGAGTCTGTTGGGGGGCATATACTGTGTTCGGTGCTCCCGGTGTGACCTCCTGGATATCGAAGAGACCCGACGTAGATTAGGAGACCACTTCACCAAGCACCTACGCTCTGTTCACCAGAAAAAGTGGGATCTCCCAGTGGCCACCCATTTTTATTCCACTTCCCATTTCCATTCCAATATAGTATGTCTACCCAGGGCCTCCTCCACTGTCGTGATGAGGCCACACTTAGGTTGGAGGAACAATACCTTGCATTCTGTTTGGGTAGCCTCCAACCTGATGGCATGAACATTGATTACTCAAATTTCCGGTAATGCCCCCCCCCCCACCTTCACTATTTCCCATCGCCCTTTTCCCTCTCTTACCTTATCTCCTTGCCCGCACATCGCCTCTCTCTGGTCTCCTCCCCTCTTTTCTTTCTTCCATGGCCTTCTGTCACTTTCACCAATCAACATTCCTGCTCTTTACTTCATCCCTCCCCCTCCAGGTTTCACCTATCATCTGGTGTTTCTCTCTACCCTCCCCCCACCTTCTAAATCTACTCCTCGGCTTTTTCCTCCAGTCCTGCCGAAGGGTTTTGGCCCGAAGCGTCAACTGTACTCTTTTCCTAGATGCTGCCTGGCCTGCTGAGTTCCTTCAGCATTTTGTGTGTGTTGCTCGAATTTCAAGCATCTGCAGATTTTCTCTTGTTTGTGATAACAAATGTGGAATTAATTTTTTTTAGATTATGAGAACACTCAGTCCTCTTTTATTGTCATTTAGAAATGCATACATGTATTAAGAAATGATACAATGTTTCTCTGGAGTGATATCACAGAAAACAGGACAACCCAAAGACTAACACTGACAGAATCACATAATTATAACATATAGTTACAGCAGTGCAAAGCAATACCATAATTTGATGAAAGAACAAACCATGGGCACGGTAAATAAAGTCTCAAAAGTCCCCGAGTCGATCGACTCCCGAGTCCCCAATAGTGGCAGCAAAAAGGAGAAACTCCCTGCCATAAACCTCCAGGCACCGACAACTTGCCGATGCCTTGGAAGCAGCCGACACTGAGTCCATCCATCTGAAAACTTTGAGCTTCTGACCAGCCTCTCTGATACAGCCTTCCGAGCGCCATCCTCTGCCGAGCAGCTTCGACCTCCCCCCGGCCGCTGAAACATGCAAAGCTGAGGATTTCGGGGCCTTCTGCTCCGGAGATTCCGGTTACCACACAGTAGCAGCAGCAGCAAAGCGGGCATTTCAGAAGTTTTCCAGATGTTCCTCTGTGCTCTCATGTCTGTCTCCATCAAATCAGGATTGATTTACAGTTTACAGTTTACAGAAATAATTTACAGTTATTAATATGGAAGTTAATGATGAAACTAATGTCCTGAAAGCACTAATGTTCCTCAGGGAAAGGAAATCTGCCATCCTTATCTATTCCATCTCCATCATGGGGACAACCTTCCCCACTATCGTGCACATCTTCAAAAGGCAATGCCTCAAGAAGGCAGCATCCATTACCAAGGAGCCTCACTACCCAGGATATACCCTCCTCTCGTTACCACCATCATGGAGGGAGTTGCAGGAGCCTAAAGACTCACATTCAATCTCTTCGGTACAACTTCTTCCCCTCTGCCATCAGATGTCTGAATGGTCTATGAACACTACCTCACTATTCCCGTTTTGCACAAAGTATTTATTTATTGTAAATTATAGCTTTTTATGTTTTGCACTGTACTGCTGCCAGAATATAACAAGCTCGACAACATGTCAGTGACAATAAACCTGAGTCTGATCCTTGGGTGTATGTGATTCTAGACCAACAGCAATGTGAGTATCTCGTGTACACTAAACCATTCCACTGAAGGGAAATGAGGAATAAATGACAAGTGCTGACCTACCCAGTAATGCACATGTCCTGCAAAATTAACAAATTGCAAAAAAAGGCAGCCTCCATGTTTCAGTGCATCATCTCATTGCAAAACTAAGTGAATAGTGGCTGAGTGGAGTTTGAAGGAGCAGGCACAATTCATTTACAAAACTGTGGAGCATTAAGAGGGAATAAAGAACCTTTTGTATGTAGTGCATGAACTTCGGTTGTTCTCAGTCATTTTTTTCCGGTTATTATCATTGTTCAGCAACACTGATATTTTGGTACTAAGAAAACATTTTGGCAAAAGCATCAATCTTTGTCTTCTTGAATAATTTGCCACTGAGTTAGTACTGAAATGGTAAAAATTAATACCTGCTCATTCAAAGTTATTCACAGGTGCCCACAAATTTACTAACCTGGAATTTTTCAACTCTCTCTCCCACCACCATCCTGAGTTTCCCAATCACAGTGAAAACCCATGGACTCTGTTACATTTTCACAGGCAGGTTTTATTGGTCAATACTCTATCTGCTGCCTGGCCTGCTGAGTTCCTCCAGCATGTAGTGTTTGTTGCTAATGTAATTTTAAAAAAAATCATTTTCAAGGTAAGCCTGCTCAGTGACTTGTAGTAAAAGTTGAAAAATCTTAGCCTTATTTATTTGACAATGTAATCATTCCTCTTTGAGGACAGGCATATGTTAAACATTTGAGTCAGCTTAGCTAGAAAAGTTGGCACTTGGACTTGGTTACATGCCAAATTCCATCATATACATGGAAATGTACGCTTAAATGTGTTAACTTTGTATCATATTTGATAGTTTTAAATTGTAACATAACTTGCCTGAAGAGGGCTTTTATAAATTGTAACATGATTTTGAAACAATCTAACGCCTAAGCACAAACTGATAACATTAACTAGGCCACAATATACTGTTGAAGTAGACAGTTAATACTTCGCCTGACACAGGAAGCTAACTGGAGATAGCCAAGAAGCAGTTTGTTCCTGTTTCCTCTTGCACTACTCTATCAAGTTCTAGCAAACTTCCTCCTTTTGCTAAATTAGTTTATCTGCTGTAGTTTCGATCACTGCTAGCTGTCAACAGGTTGTTGGGATATTATAAAATGGACATCAAAACCAGATTTGCTAGAAAAAGTTGATTTTTTTCAGTTCCCTCAGAAGTAAAATGGACAAATTCTGAATATGTGATGTTAATGGGGAAAGGGAATTAATCAAGGCAAAGTGAAATTAATTGCCAGTTTATTTTGTTTGGTAGGTTAAGTGTTGTGCTATGCAACTATCTTCTTCCATATTTAAATCACAGCATGAGTATAAGTTATACAGTCTGCTGGCATAATTATCTCAGTGCTCCAAAAGGAGACCAAAAAAAAAACAATAAAGTACATGGGTCCTACTAGAATCACTCCTGAAAGTATAAATATGGGTTAAAAAAGAGTTTATCCAAAAAATCATCATCAATTCAAACTCATCTTCTTCGGTAGTCTGTAGGACCTGAGGAAAACAAAGTTCCACTCCACAATGAAAGATAGCTCTGTGTGAAAGATTGAAGATGAAAGATTGGTTCATTTGTTATATGCACATTGAAATATTTAAACGTACAGTGAAACACATTGATTGCATCATCGTTTGTTGGGGTCGGCCTGCGAATGTTACCATGCTTCCGGCGCCAACACAGCTCGCCCACAACTTACTAACCCTGACATGTACATCCTTTTGGAATGTTGGGGGAAGCCAGAACACCAGCTGAAATCCACATGGTCATGGGGGAGGACATAAAAACTCATTACAGTTAGAGGCAGGAATGGAACGCCAGTCTTCTGATTGATAACTGTGCCACACCTTCAATTGATTCAATCAATGTGCTGCAGCTATCGCAAGCCAGATTTCATGTGGAATAACAGAGTGAAGTGCTGGTCTTATGATGACAAGGGCAAGGACATTAGAAGACCAACCCAACACATACAATATCCTGGAGGAGCTCAGCAAGTCAGGCCGCATTGATGGAGATGAAGAAACAGTTGATGTTTCTGGTCGAAACCCTTCATATTAACTGATCTTATCCACATTTATAATGGTCAATTCAGAAATCATATATATGATCTCTTTAGACTTTTGCCAAATCTCTTTGGAACAAATGTAACACAAGGGGAACTTCCCTGGGGTCACTGTGTTGAAACATTTATTATTTGACTTAAGAGCAAACTACTACTACTACTACTACCATGTCAACTCAGGCCTAAGAGCAAAGAACTTATTCTAAACTTAGTCACAACAGTATTGGGGTAAGTTTGAGAAATTTGAGAAATGCAAATTGAGAATAATTTAGGATTTACAGTAAGCCCATAAAATACAGGAGCAGATTTAGGCCATTTGCTCCACCATTCCATAAGGCTGATTTATTAACCCCCTGAGCTCCATTCCCTGCCTCTCCCCATAACCTTTGATGTCTTGAATAATCAAGAACCTATCAACCTCTGCTTTAATTATCGTCAATGACTTGGCTGCCACAGCCATCTGTGGGCAATGAATTCCACAGATTCACCACCCTCTGGCTAAAGAAATTCCTCCTCATTTCTGTTCTTAGGGGATGTCCCTCTAATCTGAGATGGTGCCCTCTGCTCCTAAACTCACCCATTGTAGGAAACATCCTCTCCATATCCACTCTGTCTAGTCCTTTCAATATTTGATAGGTTCTTCTAAATTCCAGCAAGTACAGAATCAGAGTCATAAAATGCTCCTCATATGTAAACCCCTTCATTCCTGGGTTACCCTGGCAAAGCCCAAGCCATTTTGGAGTAGGTATAATGTGGATATAATGTAGGTAGAGCAAATTGGAAAGTTGACCTTGCTTTTCCTTGATTACAATTAAGATGTTTAGAAAGAACCTAATCACCATGGGTGACAGGATGGAGATATGTCTCTACCAAAGGAGCTGTAAGGTGTTTCTACCCTCCACTAGCCTGCAGGTCACCCTTGGGCAAGGTGTAGCACCTGCTTAGCCAACCCCCCCCCCCACCCCCTCCACTCACTCCCTGATCAGGATCACATAAAGCCATGGGAGCAGATGGTGGATGGTCGTATGAGCAGATTGTGCATATCACAACAAGTCCTGGTTATGTGACCACTGGCGCCAGGTAGACAATCTCTGAAGAGTATTGATAATGGCTGGGGTCACCTGTCTTGTAAAGACACTAGCCAGAAGAAGGCAATGGCAAACCATTTCTGTAGAAAAATTTACCAAGCACAATCATGATTGCCTATGTCATGACATACGACACAGCTTAGGTGACTTAGAAAGATCAGAGACACTGATTCTGCTAGTTCATACAGGGTATTTAACATGAAGTGTCAATATAAACAACAGGATATACAAACAGAAAAATAACAAGAAGGGCTTGATATCTCAATATCTACTTCAGCCACACTTTAAAAAAATATCTTTATAACAACAACATACAAGGTCAAATAAGCTAAGCGAATACTCATTGGAATGTACACCCCATGGCCACTTTATTAGGTACGCCTGTACACCTAGTCATTAATGCAAATACCTAATCAAACAATCATGTGGCAGCAACTTAATGCATAAAAGCATGCAGACATGGTCAAGATGTTCAGTTGTTCATCCAAACATCAGAATCAGGAGAAGTATGATCTAAGTGACTTTGACCGTGGAATGATTGTTGGTGCCAGACAGTGTAGTTTGAGTCTCGTAGAAAGTGTTGATCTCCTGGGACTCTCACACACAGCAGTCTCTAGAGCAGAGGTTCCCAACCTTTTTTATGGCATGGACCCCAAGGTGGGAACCCTACCCTGGAGCTTGCAAGCTTGCAGAGAATAGTATGAAAAACAAAAAACAACATTCAGAGAGTGGCAGTTCTGAGGGTGAAAACACCTTGTTAATGAGAGAGGTCAGAGGGGAATGGCCAGACTGATATAAGCTGACAAGAAGGCAACAGTAACTCAAATAACCACACATTACAACGGTGGTGTGCAGAGGAGCATCTCTGAACTCATAATGCATCAAACCTTGAAGTGGATGAGAGGAAGACCACAAACTCAAAGGGGCCCTCTTTTGGTCGATGTTGGCCATGGATGCTGCATCCCAGCTGTCAAGCCAGGGCAGTACAATATGGAGAGCCAAGTGTCGCCCATGCAGCAGGCTCCCTCTCGCCTCACAGCTGATAAATCCAAAGGAACAGCAGAAACTGATACAATTTGGCACCAGTGGCATCACAGGAGCTGCCAATCAGCATTGAATTCAACAGTGGACTGCCTTAGGGACTCCAGCTCCAGATTTCCTTCTCAGGGTTCACTCCCAAAGCCTTCCACATGAATGGGTATATTCACAAGGCAGCAGAGGTTTGAGGTCAGAGTTTCCCCTCTCCTCGACGAGCTGCCAGCCACAGTTGGTGACCCCCCCACCTGCCTGAAGTGGCTGGTTTTCAGGCGCCAGTAACCTGCCTTTGCCCCTTCTCCTGTCTGTGGAAATGGTTGCGCCGGGCTTAGCAGCTAAGCCACACGTGAAGGCCAGGAGCTGGACTTGGTTGTCAGAGGCTATTTGAGAAGCATGCCACTGGAAGCGTTTAATAAGTAGTGAGTGCTCATCTCTACTACCTCCCTCCAGCTGTGACAACCTTAAGGAACCACTCAGTGGCCACTTTATTAGGTACAGGTGATGCCTAATTACATGTCCACAGAGTGTGGATTCCTGAGCTGCAGAACCACTGAACTGTCAAGTTACTCAGTACAAAATGAAAAATGCACATTGCAAAAGCTGGATACATTTTTTGGACTTCTATTTCATTGCCTCAAGGCAGAGAAACAGGGTGTTAAATCCATCCTCAAGTGATGAAACTACGTAATGCACAACTCTGTGATATGGCAAATTGCTCTGGGATTGCAAAAGGCTCAGACATGATTGTCTGGCCATACTTTCTCATCAAAGAGATGTCTTCTTATGTTCTTTGGTTCTTGCAGAGTCTGGAAGTCATTTGAAGTAGGTTCTTTTAAAAAATAGAATGATGTGTCAATTTCAAAGAAAGTGATAGTTTGAAAAGCATTCGGTCATTGTAATCGGCATGCAAAGGAGGTAATCTATCTTCAGTTTACAATAGCATCTTGACAAAATGAGATGTACCTGCATGTTTATAATTGTAGTGAAATTGATATGGATGATCAGCTATGGATAGGACAGCCAAAACCGTAAAGCCCTAGAGAGACTTTAATTATCTTTACCTCATGGACCATCTTCCACAGTCTTTTTGAGGAACTATGCAGCATCAAGTTCAGATTGACTTGGAGCAATTCGTAGTTGTTAAAGATTCTCCAAGGCTGACATCATGGTGTGTTGCAAACATGTTTCCGCATTAATGAGCAACTGGCTGACTTCTTACACTACAAAAAGTACTCACAAATAGAGCAGGAAGCTTGAGAAATGTTTAAAAAGAGATTATGTGGGTAAATGAACAATCCATTAACCTGTGACCCTGCATATGTTAGGGCTATTAATCTTGTCAGTGAATACTTATCCTAAATTAGACTTGATAAGCAAAGACTTACAGATTCTGAGAACCCTCATATCTGTTACACGTTCCCCCACCCCACCTCCTGCTTTGCTTTGTCTCTGTCTTTGCAAATGTGTCAAATACTTAAGGCTTCAGGCAGGTTGGGGCCCTTTTACTGCGAAGCTAAGAGCTGCGGACTTGACAGAAAATCTGCTGCAGGTAATAACAAGTAGAAGTGCATGTCCCCCACCTCTCCCCACCTGAGCTTTCTCTTAAAGTTTCAATTGTGTCAATTCATACCACAAAATACTGTATGTTAAAGCTGAAAATCTGCAATAAGCAAGACATGCTGGAAATGCAATCCAGGTTCATTTGAACAGATTAGTTCATGCTTCATGAATAGTTTCACAAGTATTCATTCCACTTGACTTGCTTTATGGTCTAGTGGCTCCAAGGAGTGCAGAGGATGTGGGTCTGATTGCACAGTGTGCGTGTTTAATCTGTCTCCATCACCTAAGACCATTCTGTTGCATGCAAGACAGCGCAGAGTATCTTTTGAGTGTAATAAGCAACCTGCTGGAGGAACTCCTCGGTTCGAGCGGCAGCATCTGTGACAGAAAAGGAACTGTGATTGCTTCAGGTTGAAACCCTACATCACTATAGATCAGCATTTAATGCTCAGAGTGGCAGAAGATCGAAGATGGGGTCTCAGAAAGCCAGCGCCTAGGCCACTGAAGTCCACTACTTGTGAAGTTTGCAGGCAATTATCATTCATGACTAACAGGCTTGAAGTCTATTTTTGCCAAAAAGAGGATACTGTGGGGTGACCAATACGTTACTCACATTTCTGATGGAATTAGGCACAGAGTAATTGCGGAAGAGCAAAACTAGAGGCCATCAAATTTGAGGACAGTCACCAAGAAATCAACAGGAATTTCAGAATAAACTTTTTTTAAACTAATAAATGGTGAACTAATGGAACTTCAGGGAGAAATGGAGTTTCTGGCTGCTCCCTAAGCCTTAAGGAGCAGCCAGACAAATATTGAATTGTAGAGACAAGCAGAGGCAAAGCACAGAAATAGACCCAAGACATGCTGATCAATATTTTTGCCCCAGTCACATACCATGTTTGTTACATATATGCAGAGCAGGAACAATACCAGTGCAGTAGGATTAAATGTTTTTACTGAATAACTTTAGCCACTGTACACGCTGAGCACCTTACAGTGCAGGAACTACAAACCGAGCCCACTGAGGTGAAAACATGCGCATTCGAAAACCCGTGCTAAAAGAAGGCCCTCGTGATCAATCGAACATGTCCTTACCTTAATTTCTAAGGTAAGGACATGTTTCGCACAGCTTTGTGGGCCGAAGGGCCTGTATTGTGCTGTAGGTTGTCTATGTTTCTATGACTGCCTGCGTACTCGCCATGTTCCTGCAATTGATCCGATACTCCCCACATTCCATTCAAGTCCTCAGATTTTGCCACTCATTGACTTGTTAGGGTCAATTTACCTACTAACCTGCATGTTTCTGGGAGGAGGGAGGTAACCAGAGCACCCAGAAGAAAGCCATACGATCACAGGATGAAGGTGTCAACTCCACAGGTAGCACCTGAGTTAAGGGTTGACCATAATTTAGCCGCTTTACTAGTTGTGTTGTCCTTGCACCACTGTGATGCCAAAAAGAAGAAGTTTATGCTGAGGATGAACCATGAAATCACAAGTTCACAGAACTGTTACAGTACTGAAGGTTTTTTGGTCGTTCAGGTCAAGTGCAGACTCCTGTAATAGCAGTTCCGTTAGAATCATTATGCTTCTGTTTTCCCACAGCCCTGCAAAGGACTCTCCTTCAGCGACTTATCCCATTCATCTGTGAAAGACATGTTTCCAGCATCCCCAGTGAGCTCTAGATCATAACCTCTTACAGAATAAAATGCATTTCCTCACATTCTTATCATGTGCCCCACTCGTAAACCTTCTTCACAGGAACAGCTTCCCCCACTTTACCCCGTCTAAACCAATCTTCTCCTTATATCTCTCTATCAAAACACCTTTCAAGTTTCTTTATTGTTGTGTTCTTTAGTTAACTTATTTAGAGATAACAGGCCCTTCTGGCCCCATGAGCCTGCACTGCTGAATAACGCCCATGAGCCTAATTAATGTACGAACCTGTACGTCTTTCGAATGTGGGAGGAAACCAGAGCACCCAGAGAAAACCATATGGTCTTGGGGAGGATATTCAGGCTCCTCACAGACAGCCACAGGAATTGAACCCGGATGACTGGTGTTGTAATAGTGTTACACTAACCATGGTGCTGCCATGCTGCCACCAATTTTATTGCAAGAGAACAACCCCAACACCTCCCATATAAACTTGATTTTGAAATCCCTCATTCTATTTTGTACTTGCTCTGGGATCTTCTTGTCTGTGAAGAAGAGTAGGAAGAGCTTTCACGAGTGCACATTTGTCAGTTTTGACCTGCTACGTGCTGTTTACTCCAGTTAACTACGGATAACAAAATGTATCCATCATCAGGGACCCCCACAACCCAGGACTTGCTCTCTTCTCACTGTTGCCATCAGGAACAAAGTACAAGAGCCTCAGGACTGACACCGCCCGGTTCGGGAAGTTCCTGCCCCTCAACCATCAGACTCTTGAACCAAAGAGGATAACTTCACACACCCCATCACTGAGCTGTTCCCACAGCCTATGGCCTCACTTTCAAGGACTCTTTATCTCATGTTTTCGATGCACCTCAGGGTTGTACCATACTGTGTAAAAGTCTTAGCTAAATACATATTGCCATGGTGCCTAAGACTTTTGCACAGTACTATATTAGTTTTATGTATTGCACTGTACTGCCGTCACAAATGAAAACAAATTTCATGACATATGTGAGTGATGTTAGCCCTGATTCTGATATGGGTCTCTATTGTGGACTGCGTGTGGGAAGGGGGCAGGGAGAAAGGAATCAGGGTTGGGAAAAGTGAAAGGGAGAGGGGAGGGAGTGGGTAGCACCAGAGAGATATTCGGTAATGACCAATAAACCAATTGTTTGGAATCAAATGACCTTGCCCAGTGTCTCAGGACTGGGTGTGTCTGCACCTGCACCCCTCCCCACAGCACTCCTTATCTGCCACCTGTCCCACAACTCCCCCACCCACCCGCACCCCTCCACACCAACCCCCCCCCCCGCCCCGCTGGCACTCCACCCTTGCCATTCCCAACATCCTTTGTTCCCGGAAGATTTACAAATTCACTGTCCACTCCACATTGACAGATACAGTACTGTGCAAAAGTCTTAGGCATTCTGTCTATATACATGTGCCTAAGACTTTTACACAGTACTGTATATGTACTATGATAATAAACTTGCTTTGAACTTTGTACTTTTACCTGATCTATTGTGTACAGTTTTGGTCGCCACATCACAGGAAGGATGTGGGGAGGGTGCAGAAGAGGTTCACCAGCAGGTGGCCTGTTATTAGGAGCGGTTACATAGACTTGTTTCCTCCGGAGTTTGAAGGCTGAGCGATGACCCGATTAAAGTACATAAAATTACAACGGGAATAGGGTCTTTTTCCCAAGGTGCATATGTCAATTACTAGAAGGCGTGGCTTTAAGGTGAGAGGGAGCAAGTTTAAAGGAGATACACGAGGCACATTTTTAACTCAGAGAGTGGTAGGTGCCAAAATGTGCTGTCAGAGGAAATGGTAAAAACAGTTACAACAGCGATATTTAGGAGCCACCTAGGCAGGCACAGGAGCAGGCAGGGAAAGCAGGGATATAGATTATGTGTAGGTAGATGGAATTAGTTTAGATTGACATTATGTTGGCACAGACATCATGGCTCAAAAGGCCTGATCCTGTTATTGAATAATGAAGTCATACAGCACATCTGACCATCTGATCCATGCTGACCAAGATTCACATCTAAACTAGTCCCATTTGCTCCCATTTGGCTCATATCCCTCTAAACCAGGGGTTCTGAACATTTTTTATGCCATGGACCCCTTTGGCATTCCAGTGAAGACTATGGATCCCTTCTCAGAATGATGTATTTAAGTGTATAAAATAAAATACATAGGTTTGCACTAGAAACCAATTGTATTGAAATACAGTTAACAAAATATTTTAAAACAAATTTGTGATATCGTAATATACGTGCTTCTTCATTAAAACATTAGGTAACAAGACTATAGATGTAAAATACAGGTAAGTTAAAATGAAGTTTTATTTTTTGGAATATCAGTATGAAGGCTGCTGTTGCTTAACTTGAATAAGAAGATTAAACTGCTAACATTGCTGTGGTTTTGTTGCCTACATTTATCATTGAAAGAAATGCTAAATTTTAGTTAAAGGTTAGTGAAAATAAAGATGTAATTTTTTTTCCCCAGCCAAGTTCATGGACTCCCTGGAATCTCTCCAAGGACCCCAGGTTAAGAATCCCTGCTCAAAGTTTTCCTATCCTTGTGCCTGGCCAAGTAACTTTTATATGTTATTGATGTACATACCTGCCTCAGCCACTTCCTCTGGCCGGAATTCTATGTTCCGTGTTCTATGTTGGAGCAGTTCCTGCTCCCATAAACATTTCAAACTTCTGGTAACAAGTTCCACGTATTAAACATCTCTTCCCTCCTCTCATACCAGAAATGCAATCTGTTTTCATTGTTCCGAAGCGTTCATTGAAACAGTATCCAGATTTGTTTTTTGACCTATAAAAAAACATCAAGGCTTTTGACAGTTTCTCTACTGCTAGAAAGTGCTATATGTTATCCTAAGAGTTGCCACATTTAACATAAACTATTGTCCTTGCAAACCATTCAAAATAGAAGCATTGACTAATAATCTGGTGGGATGCCTTCATCTGTCACCATAGTAACTTGGTGTTAATTCAGTGTTAAATTCAGTGTTAATTGGGAAATCAGATGAAAGGAGAAAGTATTCAGTTAATGACAGCCCCTTACAAGCAACAAAGTATAGATGATCTTGGGGTCAAATCCATAGTTCATTGAAAGTGGCTACACAAGTTAATAAGGTGGCAAAGAAGGTGTATTGTACACGTCTTCGTCGGTAGGGGTGCTGAGTGTAAGAGTAAGGAAGTCATGCAGTAGCTGTAGAAAACTTCAGTCAGTCCACACTTGAAGTATTATGTGCAGTTTTGGTCATCCCGTTATGGGAAGGATGTGGAAGCTGTTCCTTAAACATTGACTATACGTCTTCAGGCTCCTCTACCTCCTCCTCAATGGAAACAATGAGAAGAGGGCATGTCCTGGGTGATGGGGTGGGGGGTGGTTCTTTAATGATGAACGCCACCTTTTTGAGGCATTGCCTTTTGAAGATGTCCTTGATGCTGCGGAGGCTGGTGTCCATGATGGACCTGGCTCAGTTTACAATCCTCTGCAGCTTTTTCTGACGCTGTGCAGTGGCCTCTCCATACCAGACTGTGATGCAGCCAGTTAGAATGTTCTCCACGGTACGACTGTAGAAATTTGCCAGACTCTTTGGTGACATACCAGATCTCCTTAAGCTAAAAGTTGAACTTCTGATCTCCCAGTCTACCTCATTGTGACCCTGTCACTGTATTGTCTATCTGCACTTGAGTTTCACAGTAATTATCAATCCAGTCCTATCTTGACAGTTGTATTTGCTCTCCTCATCCAAGCAAGTGTCAAGCAATCTATCACACTCCTGATCTGTATATACAGTAGAAATTCCTTAATAAAAGTAAACCCAACTCCAAATAACTCAAAAGTTTCATTTAATTAATAGCCAGTATTTCCTCATTAAAATGATCATTAATCTTTAGATTTCTATTGAAAGATTAACCTATTTAAAGGAACATATTGAAGTTATGTTATTCATGGGTTGGCTGACATTAGAACAGTATTTATTGGCCAACTTTACTTGGCCGGAGGTAATTGGAATCAGCAGGAATATGTGTCACATTGCGCAATGGCAGAAAATAGAAATATTAAACTGGCTTCATTTAAAGCAACACACACAAAATACTGGAGGAACTCAGCAGCTCCGGCAGCATCAGTGGAAATTGCATAAATGGTTGATCTTTCAGGCTAGAACCTTTCTTCAGGACTGAGAAGGAAGGGGGAAGATGCCAGAATAAAAAGGTAGGGGTGGGGCTCCTTCCTAGAACTAGATAACTGAAAGGTGATAGATGAAGTCAGGTGTGTGGGAAAGGTCAAGGGCTGGAGAAAGAAGGAATCTGATAGGAAAGGAGAGTGGACAATAGGAGAAAGGAAAGGAGGAGAGGACCCGGGGTGGGGAGGCGGGAGGATTAATAAGCAGGAGAGAAGTGAAAGGTCAGAGTGGGGAATAAAGGAAAGGCGGGTGGGGGTAATTTTGTTCACCTCAAGAAGAATTCGATATTCATACCATCAGGTTGGAAGGTACCAAGATGAAATATAAGGTGTTGCTCCTCCACCCTGAGGGTGGCATCAAATTAGCACAAGAGGAGGCCATAGATCAAGACATCAGAATAGAATGGAATGGCCACTCCGCTGCCCAATAGTAACAGTTGCCTTCAGCCGTGGGAAAATAAATGATTTTCAGACACATGGCCCTGAACAAACAAGTACTACTGCTCTAATTCTCTAGTCGGCTGTGTTTCATTTTGGAGAGCAACCATATGGTCAACACATTACATAAAAACGATGCAGCTCAATTCGTCCTTATTTGTGGCTTCTTGTAAAACGTTGAAAATATTTGCCAATCTGCCTATCCAGAAAATCTCCTCTAACATCAACTCCAGAAATTGGATCGCCCCAATTTAGTTCATCTGTAATTCACTGACAGGTGAGGAAAAGCTTATTGATCAAATCCAAAAGCAAAATCCTACTGTTGCTCACAAAGTGAAACAAAACGTAAAATGCTGGAAATACCCCGCAGTCTGGACAGCATCTGTCCATCCTTGATCCTGTTGGTTGCTTTTCCAAGGCAATGGGAAGTACAGACAGAGTCAATGGAGGGAAGGCTAATTTTTGTGATAGATTAGGCTGTCTTCGCAAATCTCTGCAAGTTCTTGTGGTCTGAGGCAAAACAGTTGCCATACCAAACTGTGACACATGCAGTTGGAAAATGTTCTATGGTGCATTTGGAGAGGAATATAATTGAAGGTATTCGCAAGTTTACCAAATTTATACAAAATTGCAAAGACTGCAAATACACAGCAGGCCAGTCAGCGTCTATTGAGAGAGAAACAGAAAATGAAAAGCTTAACTCTATGAACTTTCATGGGAACCGGTAAGAGTTAGAGATTGACCCCATCTCTGGCAGGCACAGGGGAAGGGCAATAGAGAAAAAGCATGGGGTAGATTGCAATCTGGTAACTTGACTATTTCATGACAGGATGAGCATAGTTCAGAAATTCTACTCTGTCCAATTTCTGCCACGGCCTTTTCGCCCTTCCCCTTCCCTTAATTCTTCTGAAAATATACCAAGGTGATTTCCTGAAACGAAGTTTGTAACAGCAAAGTGCAGGTGCTGGAACCTGAAGTAAAATGCAAATGGCCGGAGCAACTATTACCAATTACCACTAAAAGTTTAGACTATGAAGAAATTAAATAAAAACCTGAAAATGACAGAAATATTAAAGATAATCAGTGTATGCACATTTTGGTTTTAAAAATTTAACAAATCCTGATGAAATGTTCAAAGCAAATTTTAGTTTTTGAGACATCACTGCATTTCTAGTACTTTTTGTATTACTCTGAATAATTTTCTCGTTATGGCCACGTCACATGAAATGGTAGTTTTAAAATGAGGAATTAATTAACCTTCATTGCCTTTGTCTTTCAGTCAGCTCACAGACCATTGAACTTCACTTCAGCTGGATGCAAACTGATAATTTCCCAATTGATTCCAGTTGCTTTTAATCGCAGAAGTAATCACTGTCAACTTGAATTTCTACAAATCTGATGAAACAAGCCAGAAGCCTAACCCAATACAGCTTGGCTACTTAAAAGCATGGCACGAGTGGCCAGGAATGTCATTGTAACTGTGCATTCTGGTTTCAAACCATGTTCCTTTCCAAGGGAAGTACCATAGGAAATTGCACTTTATCCATTTCCCAAACAGGGTTATTTTTCATTTTGTATGCAAGGAAGAATTCTGCTCAATTCCAGCCAGAGGAAGTTGCTGATTAAGGAGGAAAGCACTGTATGCATGTGAACTTACAAGTTCTTCCAGAGTAACACACACAAACATAGCATGCCCTCACCTCACTAACTGTTCATCTTTTGAACGTGGAAGGAAACTCGTGTGGTTACGGGGAGAATGTACAAACTTCTTGCGGATAGCAGCGGGAATTGATAATCGATGGTTGTAAAGCAATTGCACTAACTGCTATGCTGCCCACTATCCCATCATTCACCATTCGACATCTCACACAGGTAGCTCATCCACGCCAATTTGTAAGGAAATTGACTCTTTATTACCCAACAGGATATTTATTAATGGTTAGGCAAATATTGCTTTTCCTCATTTACAATATATTTTCTTAAGAGAATCCAAAAGGAATTTTAATGTCACAGCCACTTTTCTTCCAGGCGATGTGCTGTAATGACTAGGAAATTAGTCCAGAGCACTTCCAGAGGGATAGAAAAGTGAAGGTGTAAAGCTACTGTTTCAGAAATCATCACCAAAAAAATGGGAAATTCAGCAAGGGAGTTGGCATGGAAAGCAAATGATGAGAAAACAGTACCATCCACAAACTTCTGGGGGAACTCAACAGGTCAGGCAGCATCTGTGGAAATGAGTAAACAGTTCACCCTTTGACCCATTGACTCTTTATTCCTCTCCATAGATGCTGCCTGACCTGCTGAGTTCCTCTAGCATTTTCAGAATCAGAATCAGGATCAAGTTTAATATCACTGGTATATATCGTGAAAATTGTTGTTTTGTAGAAGCAGTGCAATGCAATACATAATAATAGAAACAAAACTGTGAATTACAGTATATATATAATAGTTAAATTAAATAAGTAGTGCAAAGTTAGAATTAAGGAAGTATTGAGGTAGTGTTCACGGGTTCAATGTCCATTCAGAAATCAGATGGCAGAGAGGAAGAAGCTGTTCCTGAATCGCTGAGTGTGTGACTTCAGGCTTCTGTACCTCCTCCCTGATGGTAGCAGTGAGAAGAGGGCATATCCTGGGTGATGGGGGTCCTTAATGAAGGTTGCTACCTTTTTGAGGCATCACTCCTTGAAGATGTCCTGGATACTACGGAGGCTAGTGTCCACGTTGGAACTAAGTAAGTTTACAACTCACTGCTGCTTAATTCGATCCTGTGCAGTAGCCCCCACCACCACCTGTACCAGACAGCGATACAGCCAGTTAGAATGAAATATAGCCACAGTGTTATGCTGGATTTCCAGCATCTGCAAAATCTCTTGTGTTTATGAGAAACCAGTACATGTTGCTCAAAGGGATCTAAGTGTGCAAAACACTGCAAGTAACTCACAGCATGCAAGCAATTAGAAGGCAAATAATTTGTTGAC
Source organism: Mobula hypostoma (assembly GCF_963921235.1). NCBI lineage: Eukaryota > Metazoa > Chordata > Chondrichthyes > Myliobatiformes > Myliobatidae > Mobula > Mobula hypostoma. Next base: position 73,475,681 of record NC_086101.1, on the reverse strand, counting down.
ATTAATTGTAATGGAGCTGCAGGATAAAAGAAAGAATATCTTCTGCAAATCTTAAGGGATTTAGTGATACTACTTCAGGAGTACTGTTTGAAATCTAGTTCTTCAGTTTGAAGGAAGAACAAATTTACTTCAAAGACAGTGCAGAAATAATCACTATATTCATTGTGTTGCAACAAAAGAGGATATAACTATACTTACTGAAATTTACAGGAATAAAAAGCAAATTCATTAAAACGTATGATTTTGCGAAGCTGTATCCTCTGGCTGACAGGCATGCTCTTTGACCTAAGGGACTATTTGAAACTAAGACAATAGAATCTCTATTCAATAAACTTTCCAATTCACTCACACTGATGGCAGTGGAAGTATGCAGTCTGCTCATGGCATAAACCATAAGACATAGGAGAAGAATTAACGCATTCGGTCCATCAAGTCTACTCTGCCATTTCGTCATGGTTCTTCCCCTCTGCCGTCTGATTCCTAAATGCACATGAAACACTACCTCACTTTTTTAATATGCATTATTTCTGTTTTTACACAACTTTTAATCTATTCAATAAATATATTATAATCGATTTATTTATTTATTTTTACTTTTTTTCTTCTATATTATGTATTACATTGAACTGCTGCTGCTAAGTTAACAAATTTCACGACACATGCCAGTGATAATAAACCTGATTCTGATTCTGATCTATTTTCCCTCTCAACCCCATTCTCCTGTCTTCTCCCCTTAAACTTTGACACCCTGACGAATCAAAAACTTATCGACCTCCATTTTAAATGTACACAATGATTTGGCCCCCACAGCCATCCGTGGCTATGAATTCCACAGATTCACCATCCTCTGGCTAAAGAAATTCCTCTCATCCTTGTACTCTAAAGGAAGTGCCCTCTGGTCCTAGACTCCTCCGCTATAGGAAACATCTGCTCACAGTTACAATGTTTGCAGATGGCAGTAAAATCTTATTCAGTAAAGAAGGTTTCTCAAGGATGACAGAGGGATCTTGATCAGTTGGGTAAGTGGGCCCAGAAATGGCAAATGGAGTTTAATTCAGAGAAGTGCAAGGTGTTGCATTTTCAAAAGTCTAATCAGGGTAGGACTTACACAGTGAACAGCAGGTCCCTGGAGAATGTTGTAGAACAAAGGGAGCTAAGAATGCAAATTCAGTACATAGTTCACAGGTCGACAGGGTGTCGAAAGAAGGCTTTTGCCATTCTAGCATTCATTAGTCAGGACAATGACTTCAGGAGTGGGGATATTATGTTGCAGTTATACAAGACATTAGCAAGGGCACACTCAAAGTATTGTTTCAGTTTTGGGGACCATGCTATGGGAAAGATGCCATTAAGCTGGGAAGAGTGCAGAAAAGATTTACCAGGGCTGTATTCCGTGGAACATATGAGACTGAGAGATGATCGTATAGAAGTATATAAAATTGTGAGGGGCATAGATAGGGTGAATACACTCAGTGGATTTCTCAGGTTTGTGGAATCAAGAACCAGAGAGCACAGACTTAAGGTGAAAGGGGAATGGTCTACAATGATCAGAGGGCCAGCTTGGTTGTTGCTTCTGGGGGAAATTCAGAAGGTGAAGGAAAAATACATCTCAAGGATGAAGAAGGATTCCAAAGGGAGGATGAGGCAACTGTGGCTGACAAGGGAAATCAAAGACAACATAAAAGCAAAAGGGGGGGTATATAATATAGCAACAATTAGTGGGAAGGTAGAGGATTGGGAAGATTTTAAAAACCAACAGAAGGCAGCTGAAAAAAAGCAATAAGGGAGGGAAAGATGTAATATGAAGGTAAGCTAGCCAATAATATAAAAAAGGATACAAAGTTTTTTCAGGTATATAGAGAGTAAAATGGAGGTGAAAGTAGATATTGGACCATTGGAAAATGATACTGGAAAGGTAGTAATTCGGGACAAAGGAATGGCAGATGTACATAGTAAGTATTTTCATCAGTCTTCCCTGTGAAAGACACTAACACACTGCAAGAAATGTGGGAGTGTCAGGGAACAGAAGTGAGTGTACTTGCTATTACTAAGGAGAAGGTGCTTGGGAAGCTGAAAGTTCTGAAGGTAGATAAGTCACCTGGACCAGATGGACTAATCCAAGGAGTCTGAAAGATGTAGCTGAAGAAATTGTGGAGGCATTAGTAATGATCTTTCAAGAATCACTTGATTATGTAATGGTTTTGGAGGACTGGAAAATTGCAAATGTCACTCCACTCTTTTAAGAAGGGAGGGAGGCAGAAGAAAGGAAGTTATAGGCCAACACACACAAAATGCTGGGGGAATTCCTCCAGCAATTTGTGTGTATTGCTCGGACTTCCAGCATCTGCAGATTTTCTCTTGTTCGTGATTGAAGTTATAGGCCAGTTAGCCTGACCTCAGTGGTTGGAAAAATGTTGGAGTCCATTATTAAGGACCGAGATTTTGGGGTTCTTGGAGGCACATTCTGCGTGCTTTTTTAAAAGAAAAATCTTGCTTGACAAATTTGTTGGAATTCCTTGAGGAAATAACAAGCAGGATAGACAAAGGGGAGTCAATGAATATTGTATATTTAGATTTTCAGAAGGCCTTTGATAAGATGATGCACATGAGGTTGCTTAACAAGATAAGAGCTATGGTATTGTAGGAAAGATACTAGCATGGATAGAAGATTGGCTGACTGGCAGGAGACAAAGAGTGGGAATAAACAGGCTTCTCTGGTTTTCTGTCGGTGACTAGTGAATTTCCACAGGGGTCAGTGTTGGGACCGCTTCTTTTTATGTTATGTGTCAATGAATTGGATGAAGGAATTAATGGCTTTGTGGTAAAATTTACAGATGATGTAAAGATAAGTGGGGTCAGGACGGTTGGAGGAAGTAGGGTGTCTGCTGAAGGATTTGAGAAATGGGCAAAGAAGTGTCAGATGAAATACAGTGCCAGGAAGTATATGGTCATGCACTTTGGTAGAAGGAATAAAGGCATGAACTATTTTCTAATTAAGGAGAAAATTTGAAAATCAGAGGTGCAAATGGACTTGGGAGATCTGAAGCAGGACTTCTTAAAGGTTAATGTGCAGATTGACTCTGTGGTGAGGAAGGTAAATGCAATTCAATCAAAGTTGGCAATGTTACCAACTAATCTTGCAAACATTAATAAAAGCCTGAATTGGCAGAATATGATGATGTATATTCTAGGAGCACATGACACTGAAAGCTTGCTCTGCCAATCCATTCATTATTGAACTTCTAGGCCAATGACTCCATCTCACATTCCATGATTACCTTAACAAAAGCCTGCACATGGTGTTAGCCTGAAATAAAGGCAGATAAATGCCAGCAACACTCCTTTAATGGATGGAAAAACCATCAGACAGAAAAGGTTTCCTTCCTACACATTTCGAGTTTTTCATTGTTTTTTGTTATATATTGGTTTCTGCAGTGCCCAAAAATCTATCTTGACTGAGCATCCTGTGGCAGAGATATACAGCACTCTGATTCTATAATCCATTTAAGATGATATAATCCATACAACTTCTTGCCCATTCTGCTTCAATTGCCCCCATGTCAAAGCATATATGTGGAATTAATTTGCTTAGCATTGCCTGATCCTGATACATTTGAGGTTTGTTGTAAAGGAGGATTTTTCAATGACAATGAAATTCAAAGATGCTGAGCTTGAAGGAATGCCTAGCTTAAGATCTTTGGCAAGCACATTGCAGCCAAAGTTATACCTATATCTCCTGGTCTTACTGAGGCAGTACTGCAAAACAACATGGCATGGGTATCTCATATCCCCAGTTGTGGGCTTAAATTTGGCTCAGGCAGCATTCATCCAGTAGATGGAAGATCTGCTGTATCTTCCACAGAAAACCCTCCAAAGTAATTCACCATTCTCATGTTCAGTTGCCAGTGTAATATCTTCTCAGTAATGTAATGGCTTCTTTGTAATGTTCACTGCTGAGGTAACAGTTTCTCTGTAGCAGCAATGTCTGGGTTATTGCTGGAGATAACCGGACTGTTGATGCGGGTTAGCCCATCAGGATTTTGTTGCCCTGTCTCGTGATTCTTGAAGCAGTTGTTTTTGCAGGCTTTTGCCAGAAGGAGGGGAAGAGGTGAAGAGAGAAGACACGAATGGAGAAATGTGGTAGATCGCTGGACGGGGTGGACTCCAAATGGGGGTCCGGAGGTCAGCGACTCTCGGAGGAGATCGATGGTGGAAGACGGACTGCTGAACTGCGTGAGCTCCAACTGTTGTACACAGACTGTTTAATAAGATTGGTGCCCTTTTTCTTTTATATTTTGTTTCTCTACTAACCATGTAGTCAAAGTAAGAGTTATAAAGCTTAATCGTTTAATTGCATATTGTGTACTGTTTGTTATTTCGGGGTACTGAATGGTAACAGGGAACACATCACGCAGCATCCACCCAAATAAGATTTCTTAAGTTTGGCCGGGCAGGGGGTTATCACCCCCTATATTAAGCCTCTAGGCGAAGCGAGTGCTACATTTGTGGGGGCTACATTCCAGATTGATTCCGTTGGATGCTGTGTGATTACCCTGAGCAATGAACCAGTGGGGTAGATATTTGTACTCTAGATGAATTGTTAATTCCACTGTTAAGTACTGTTAAAGTTGCGATTGTGAGCGGAGGTTTGATAAAATGGAGGGCGCAGCTCTCGTTTTAATGCAGACAAGCGCTGAGGTATCTGGGGGCAGAGATTTCAAAGACAGAGTTCTATCATTTCTGAGGAGTGAGGGGAAAGTGTGGTCGGATTTGGAATGTCTGTTCAGTACACATCCCCCGGTGAAGAGTGAGAATTCTGAGGTAGTATCCGCCCTTACTTCTCTGGTGAATAAATGGAATGATCAGAGTCAAAGTCCCAGGTATGGCAGGCTCCGCCAATTCTCTGGAATAACACCCACCCCTAAAGGGGAGGAGGAGTCTGAGACGTGGGCGGACTGGACCGCTCAGTTGTTAGATGAGTGGCAGTGCTTGGATGATGAAAAGTGACAGAGATTGGTTGAAAGTTTGAATGGGCGGGCTGCTGACGTTGTCAGAACTGTCAGGTTAGATTATCCCGCAGCGACAGCCGTCATTTATCTGCAAGCACTGGACAATGCTCTGGAAGCCCAATGGAGCTCATGGTGGGGTTTCAGAACATGCGTCAGGAAAGGGGGGAGAAGCTTTCTGCTTTTATTTTTCAGCTAGAGAGGCACCTAAATTGCTTGCGGCGCAGAGGGGTGATTCAGCTAGCTGAGGTGGATCAGTTAAGAATGGACCAGATAGCCAGGGGTGCCCAGACCCATGACCGGATTGCGTGGGGTCTCCGACAGTCTCATAAGACGCGCCCCCCTCCATCTTATGTTGAGATGATCAGAGAGGTACGGAAAGAGAAGAACGCGGTGGAGGCGTGAGAGGACTCAGTCAGCAGGGTACAGTCCTCGGTAGTAGCCCCTTGTGGTGAAGTGACCACAGATAGCCTACCTCGGGGAGCGGTAGAGGAGATTGTGACAGAGTTGAGAACAGAGATACGTCAACTGTTATCAGCGGGTGTGACCCCCCCCCCCATATGATGGAGCTGATGGGGGGGGCAGATTCCCCAAGGGAACGGACAATGTGGAGGGCTGCTAGCAGTAGGTGTCACGCCAGAAGGAGAGTGAGCCCCCTGGTACCTCAGCAGAGAGAGTCGTTGGGAAAACTCAGAGGGGACCCAGTGAGGGAACAGTCTGGTGTCTCTGGGGGAGAACGTTCCCAGCAATGTACCAAGGAACTCCCGAAAGCAAAAGACCCTATACCTGAAAGCTTAGTGGGACCATTCTCCAGTGTGTCGCTACGGATAGAGGGTATTTACAGTGAAGCCATACTCGACAGCGGGTCGCAGGTCACGATACTATACCATTCATTTTACAACCGTTATCTGAAGCATTTACCCTTGACACCATTCAATGCATTGGAAATTTGGGATCTCAGTGCTGGTGAATATCCATACAGCGGTTACACTGGACAACAAATCTTTTCAAAAGTGTTGCTTCCTCAGAATTTTTTTGTTTATGATAGACTGCTTGAAGATGAACACAAATATAATTTCGGACTACTTGTATTCACGTAGGGAGTTGGAGAAATAACAAATTAACTTTTTTTGAAGTCTTTTTATTAATTATTATTGAAAAACAACAACAAAAAATACATTGAAGTAATCAAATCAACATATCAATATGTACAATAAAAGTTAAACTATCAACCAAGTTAAACAATATATCAATAATAATAAGAAACAAAATGTTAAAGCTTTTTTTAAAACTTTTATTGAATATAATGTGTTTATTACATAATGGTGCTGATGCTTTGCAATAGTTCAACTAAGTTAAAAATATTTTGTTAATGATTTTCATTTGTACTCAGTGTCTGAGACTTCTCGCTTAAGTGTCCAACAATAATTCACCAGCATTGATGGATTCCAGTTGCCCTGGTATCTTTTCTCCATGACTGCAATGTCCTGGTGAAACCTTTCACCATGCTTCTCACTAACAGCACCAAGATTTGCAGGGAAGAAATCTAAATGGGAATGCAGAAAATGAATCTTTAGTGACATGTTGCATTTCATGGTTTCATATGCTTGAAGCATGCTTTCAACCAGCTGCACATAGCTTGGTGCTCTGTAGAAGCCAAGAAAAATTTCAACAACTTCCTTGAATGCCTTCCATGTGATTTTCTCCGGTCCCAATAGAAATTCTTCAAATTGCCTGTCATTGATGACCTGTTTGATTTGTGGACCAACAAAAATGCTCTCCTTAATCTTGGCATCAGTTATTCTGGGAAGCATCTGTCTCAAATATCAAAATCCTTCATAGAAATTTTTGTGCCTGGTGATAGCAAATTACAGTCCTGAACCCAATAATTATGACTAAAACCTGTCCTGCCATGCAGCAGCCGCACCGCCTAAGGTTGCCCAGGCATGCCTGGACAAGATAGGAAACTTTCCAGCTTACATTGTAGGCAACATTTTAATTGACTTGAATTATGAATTGAAATAGTAAACATAAGTTTGTTTTAAAAATGGTGCATGATAGGGAAATTTCATGGTGATTTTCATGATCAGTAGCCCAAAATTCATAAGATACACCTAAAGGTATTCAGGAAGCAAAATCGTTGTTGTCCAGTGTTATTTGTCCATGAAACTGGAATTTAGGAGGCCAATGTGGGAGTATCTGAGGTTCTTGATACAGTGGTGCTGGTTTGTCCAGACCCTGTTGAGACAGGCGGCGAGGGACTGTGTGGTTTACCCAGTCGAAACCAATGGTGGTACGGCCCGGGGAAGTAGCAAGAATTATGGGGAGCCCCAAATTTCCCAGCGTGCTTGAGGGCAAAGCCCTCTTAGTGGACGCTCTGGAGGACCACAAGGGGGAGTCAGGATTTCCTGCTGGGCTACTGGTGAGGCCCGAATTGCAGAAGCCCTCGGTTGTACAGGTGAGCAGAATGGCAGTGATTGTCAGGAACACTACGAAGAGGGAGGTCACCTTCAAGCGGGGGATGCCCCTGGAACATTTGTTCCCAGTGACGGTAATGGCTAGTACCCCTGTGAGGCATGCTGGGGAGAAACTATTGGAAAAGGGGGAAAAGTTGACCGCTGAGTCATTCAACTTAGGGGACACCACGGTGTCGCCGGGTTGGAAAAGGAGGCCGGTAGAGAAGCTGTTGAAACTGGAAGTGGTCTTTTCCATTGGCGAGTTTGATATGAGTTGTTCCAAGAGCACTCGTCACACTATCCGGGTGACCAAGGACACCCCATTTAGAGATAGGTCACGGCGATTGGACCCTGCAGTTGTGGAAGACATGCAGCAGCATTTGTGTAAATTGAAGGAAGCTGGGATCATCACTGAGACACAAAGCCCCTATGTGTCCCCAATAGTAGTGGCCCAGAAGAAGAACGGGAAGGTATGCATGTGTATGGACTATAGGACTCTGAACAGGCGCACCGTCCCTGACCAGTACACGGTCCCAAGGGTTAAAGACGCGCTGGCCTGTCTGAGTGGTGCAAAGTGGTTTAGTGTGCTGGATTTGAGGAGTGGATATTACCAGATCCCGATGAGTGAGGCCAACAAAGAGAAGATGGCATTTATATGTCCCCTGAGATTCTTTCAGTTCGAAAGGATGCCCCAGGGCATATCGGGAGCCCGTGCAACCTTCCAGCAGGTCATGGAGAAGATGGTGGGGGATATGAATTTGCTTGAGGTGTTGGTGTATTTGAATGACCTCACAGTATTTGCATCCACCTTGGAAGAACATGAAGTGAGGCTACTGAAGGTGCTTGGCTGCCTGAAAGCTGAAGGGTTAAAACTTTCCCTGGACAAGTGCCAGTTCTGCAAAATGTCTGTTAGCTATGTCGGACACATAATCTCATGGAATGGAGTAGCACCGACCCGGCTAAGATAGAAATGGTGACCACTTGGCCAAGGCCCCAGAGTGTGAGTGCTCTGCGCTCGTTCCTTGGGTTCTGTGGTTATTATCGGAGATACATGAAGGGCTACGCCAAAGTGAGTCACCCTTTGAATCAGCTTCTGCGTGGTTACCCTCCCTTGGGGAAGAAAGGGAGGGGAAGGAAAGGACAGGAGGGTGGAGAATATCTAAACCTGTCGGAGCCCTTTGGACAAAGGTAGGATGTAAAATGTGAGGAGGCTTTTCGGTTGCTGAAGGAGTTGCTGACCCAGGCGCTGGTGCTGGCTTTTACGGATCCTCGATTGCCATACGTACTGCACACAGATGCCAGCCGAGAGGGTTCAGGGGGCGTCCTGTATCAGGATCAGGGCTCTGGGTTGAGGCCTGTTTCATTTGTCAGCCGGAGCTTGTCGCCTTCCGTGAGAAACTATCCCACGCACAAGTTGGAATTCCTGGCGTTGAAATGGGTCGTGGTGGATAAGCTGAGAGCCTATCTCTACAGGGCCAAGTTTGGGGTGAGGACAGACAACAGCCCCCTAACTTATCTCCTGACCTCGGCGAAACTGGATGCCACAGGCCATCGGTGGTTGGCAGTGTTGTCTGCCTATGATTTCAGCCTGAAGTACAGGCCGGGGAGCCGGAACATTGAAGCGGATGCTTTGTCCCGAAAGGTGCATGAAGGACTAGACAGGGACAAGGAGTGGGAGAGCATTCCTGCCCCTGGGGTGGCGGCCATGTGTCAGTTTGCCATCACAGTGAAGGCCAAGGAAAAGGAGAGGCAGGATCGAATAGTGAATCAATTGGGAGCTTCTGATGACGCCATACCCCAAGTTTACTGTAACCTGACTGTTCTGAAGACAAATCAGCTGCTGAAATTGAGTTCTGGGGAAATGGCAGCTGCTCAGCGAGATGATCCAGGCATTGGCACTATTTGGTCGGCGGTTGAAAAGGGAGACATGGCTCAGGCAGAGAAGACGAAGCACACTTTGGTGCCTCCGTTACTGAAATAATGGCCTCGGTTGGAGTTGAAGAACCAGATCTTATACCGGGTCACGTCACCCCCGGACTGACCTTGGCGTTGCCAGCTGGTTCTGCCCGAGAAGTATCGGAGGATTGCGTTGAAGTCACTTCATGATGATTCTGGACATTTGGGGGTGGAAAAGACCTATGGATTGCTCAGAGACTGGTTTTACTGGTCCCGAATGAAGTCAGAGGTTGAAGAATACTGCAAGTCGTGCATTCACTGCATACAGCGGAAGACACTGCCTATACGGGCAGCTCCTTTGTCCCACTTGCAGAGTGCAGGGCCCCTGGACCTGGTGTGTATGGATTTCCTGTCCATAGAACCCGATGCCAGCAACACGGCGAATGTTTTGGTCATCACGGACAACTATACCAGATATGCTCAGGCTTTTCCTACCAAGGACCAGAGGGCAACTACGGTGGCAAAAGTGTTATGGGAGAAGTATTTCGTTCATTATGGCCTTCCCGGGCGAATACATAGTGACCAGGGACGGGACTTCGAGAGCAGACCCATCTATGAGTTACTGGGCATGCTTGAAGTTGAGAAATCGAGGACCATGCCCTATCACCCGCAGGGTGATCCCCAGCCTAAGAGGTTTAATCAGACCTTGCTAGACATGCTCATGACCCTAGAGATCAGCAAGAAGAGCAGGTGGAGTCAACATATTGGGCATCTGGTTCACTGTTACAACTGTACATGAAATGAAGCTACTGGGTACTCGCCATATTATCTGATGTTTGGGTGCAAGGCGAGGTTGCCTATTGACCTTTGTTTTGGGACTGACGAGGGTGACTTACCACCAAAGCCTTATCTGAAGTATGTGTGCGATATGAGGAGAGAGCCAAAAAGGGCTTATGAATTGGCTGGGGTCGCGGCTGCCAAGCAGAATCAAGGAAATAAGAGGAGGTATGATCAGAAGGTGAGATTCTCCCAACTCTTGCTGGGACACCAAGTCCTCATAAGGAATTTGGGGCTACCTGGAAAGCACAAGTTGGCTGACCGCTAGGCGGCCACACCCTATGTGGTGGAGAGTCAGATGCCAAACCTACCAGTTTTCCGAGTGAAACCAGAGGAGGGGAATGGGCCTGTCAAGATTCTCCATCAGATCCACCTGTGGCCCCGGGACAAAAGGTGCAGGTAGACCCAGAGCCCAACTTGGAGCCTACACCTAGTAAGAGGACTCTGCAAAAATGCGGGGCGACTGCAGGGCCCACAGCAGGAGAAGCCGGGCCGGGCCCCTCCGATGACAGAGATACTGATTCAGAGAATGATGATCTGGATGTGTGGTACATGCTGCCTTTTGCTAACTCCCCAGTGATTGAGGAAGAGACTCCTGGCCCTTCTCCCACTGAGTCAGGTGAAGTGGAGGGGGTGCTATCTGTGGGTAGCCTGGGTTACAGCAGGACCCTGAAGGAGAAGAAGCGGGGCCTGGACACGGGACAGAGGGCTCTGTGTTGCAAGGGGGCATGAGTGATAGATCACTAAGTAGACCCAAAGTATCCCCAGTAGCATCTGAACCTGAAGAGTTAGGTGAGGAGGTACGGAGGTCTTGGTGAATTAGGAGACCTCCGGATAGGTTGGCCTATGTAGCATCTGGGGAACAGGGCATGATCTCTACTGTTTTGGAGAGCTATGCAACTGCCTTTTGTACCTGGATTGGGCTTTGTGTTTTGCAGGAAGAGTTGGTGAATTATCTCAATGTCATGAGGACATGACTAAATTTGCTGGGGGGAGAATGTAATGGCTTCTCTGTAATGTAATGGCTTCTTTGTAATGTTCACTGCTGAGGTAACAGTTTCTGTGTAGCAGCAATGTTTGGGTTATTGCTGGAGATAACCGGACTGTTTATGCGTGTTAGCCAATCAGGATTTTGTTGCCCTGTCTTGTGATTCTGGAAGCAGTTGCTTTCGTAGGCTTTTGCCAGAAGGAGAGGAAGAGATGAAGAGAGAAGACGCGAATGGAGAAATGTGGTAGATCGCCGGACGGGGTGGACTCCAATCAGGGGTCTGAAGGTCTGCGACACTCGGAGGAGATCAATGGTGGAAGACAGACTACAGAACTGCGTGAGCCCCAACTATTCTGCAGACTGTTTAATAAGATTGGTGCCCTTTTCTCTTTTATATTTTGTTTCTCTACTAACCATGTAGTCAAAGGAAGAGTTATGAAGCTTAATCGTTTAATCACATATTGTGTACTGTTTGTTATTTCGGGGTACTGATTTGTAACAGGGGACACATCGCACAGCATCCACCCAAACGAGATTTCTTAAGTTTGGCCTGGCAGGGGGGTTATCACCCCTCCCCCCCAGATTAAGCCGCTAGGCGAAGCGAGTGTTACACCAGAATCCACACTAATTCTTTTACTTCGATACATTGCCACACAGGGTTCCAACTACATTGAGAAATGATTTATGAAGTAGTCATTGCCCTTTCCTTTATCACTTTATACAGTTATTTTCCATTTTGTACATACGTAAAATAAGCAGGGATCCCACAGTGAAGTCCACTGTATGCAACACAGATATTTAAACCTCAAAATCCAGGCAGAAACATCTGTTCTTATATTAAAAAAGTAAACTTCAGGGATTTCCAAATACAGTAATTTCAATTTGGCTTGAAGTTTGCAGTTTGTCCAGGAATTCCTCAGTTATTCTGCATCTTGAAACAGTTTTCTCTGTCATGTATGACTTAAATAGCACAATGCAATACCCATGCACAAATTTAACCTCTCCTACTTAACGAAAGAGCTCTGGATAATGTTTTATAGAGTTCACTGAACACCTGGGACATTTGCAAATCCTCAACAAATTGTCCACAGGTTGCAATGGGCCTGGTTTTGCTGAGGCTGATGGCAATGAGACCGTGTGGAGTTACTGGAGTGCTGCTTGAACACGGTTTGAAATTGGAGTATTATAAATACCTTTCTCTTTGGCTAGTATATAAATATTCCTCTCTTCCCCACTCTGATCCTTTACCTCTTCTCACCTGCCTTTTACTTGACCTCCTCCTTCCCTTTCTTCTATGGTCCACTCTCCTCTCCTATTAGATTCCCTCTTCTCCAGCCCTTGATCTTTTCCACTCATCTGGCTTCACCTATTACCTTCTAGCTTGTCCTCCTTCCCCTACCACCCACGTTTTATTCTGGCATCTTCTGCCTTCCTTCTCAGTCCTGAAGAAGGGTCTTAGTCCAAAATGTCCACTGTTTATTCATTTCCATAGATGCTGCCTGGCCTGCTGAGTTCCTTCAGCATTTCGTGTATGTATGTGTTGCTCAGTAGATAAGTAAGTAGCCATTTACATGGATGGAGTAGCCCTAATGAATACTTCGCCATCCCTTAAATTTAAGCACAAGAAATAGTTATTCTGCCCTAAGAGGAGCAAATACTTAGGCACAGAGTGGACAGTGATGTACTCAATAAGTCAGGTACTAATGTCTGAGAAAAAGAGAGGAAGAGAATTCACATTTCAGGTCAATGATTAGATTAGATTAGATTATGAGGACACTCAGTCCTCGTTTATTGTCATTTAGTAATGCATGCATTAAGAAATAATACGATGTTCCTCCAGTATGATATCACAGAAACACAAGACAGACCAAGACTAAAACTGACAGAAACCACATAATTATAACATTTAGTGACAACAGTGCAAAGCAATACTGTAATTTGATAAAGAGCAGACCATGGGCACGGTAAAAAAAAAGTCTCAAAGTCCTGAAAGCCCATCATCTCACGCAGACGGTAGAAGGGAGAAACTCTCCCTGCCATGAACCTCCAGCGCTGCAAACCTGATGATGCGGCTCCCTGGAAGCACCCGACCACAGCCGACTCTGAGCCCATCCGAAAACTTCGAGTCTCTGACCAGCCGTCCGACACCGAGCACTGAGCACCATCTCTGCCGAGCGCTTCTACCCCGACCCCAGCCGCCGAGCAACAAGCAAAGCCAAGGACTCGAGGCCTTCCCCTCCAGAGATTCTGGACCACACAGTAGCAGCGGCAGCGAAACGGGCATTACAGAAGTTTCACCAGATGTTCCTCCGTACTCTCATGTCTGCCTCCATCAAATCAGGATTGTGCACAGCATCCTACTTGACAAATAACAGATATTCATCACCAGAGTGGCCGCTGCGCGCTGTGTCGCGTGACCATCTTCTCTAAAGTCAGATGTATTAGTATTACAATGGAGTAAAGGGAATTACAGAGGCATGAGAGAGGAGTTGGCAAAAATTGATTAGGAAAGGACACAGGCAGGGTAATCACAGAGCAGCAATGCAGCAATGACCTCACATCACAACAGTTACTCTGGTAAGTATGATAGACAATGTAAAATAATTTGAAAAATAAACTGCACTTTTCTGACACCAGAGCAAAATACTGCAGATGCTGGAAATCTGAAATAAAAAGAGAAACTGGAAAGTCACACTGATCTGAAATTTCAACTGTCTGATTTTTCAAATGAAATCTATTTTGCTATTTCCAAGGATCAACAAATTACAATGGGAGATAGAAATTGCATACCAAAAGAGCAATGTTACAATAGTCACAGGAGAGTTCAATATGCAGGTAGATTGGGAAAATCAGGTTGGTGCTGGTCCAGGAGAGGGAACTTCTAGAGTGCCTATGACATGGCTTTTTAGAGCAGCTCGTAGTTGAGCCCACTATGCTGGATTGGGGGTTGTGCAATGAACCGGAATTGATTACAGAGCTTACGGTAAAAGAACCCTTAGGGGAAGTGATCATAATACAATCAAATTCATCCTGAAAGTTGAGAAGGAGAAGCTAAAGTCAGATGTATCAGTATTACAATGGAGTAAAAGGAATTACAGAGGCATGAGAGAGGAGCTGGCCAAAATTGATTAGAAAAGAACACTGGCAGGGATGATGACAGAGCAGCAATGGCTGGAATTTCTGGAAGCAATTCAGAAAGCACAGGATATATACTTCCCAAAGAGGAAGTATTCTAAAGGCAAGATAACACAACCGTAGTTAACAAGAGAAGTCAAAGAGATAGCATAAAATAGAGCAAAAAATAGTGGTAAGTTTGAGGATTGGAAAACTTTTAAAAACCAACAGAAGTCAACTAAAAAAATCATTACAAAAATAAAGGTGGAATACAAAAGTAAGCTCGCCAGTAATATTAAAGAGGATACCAAAAGTTTCTTCAGTTTCTGTAAAAGGGAGGCAAGAGTGTATATTAGACTGCTGGAAATCATTGCTGGAGAGGTAGTAATGGGGGACAATGAAATGGTGGAAGAACTGGATAACTATTTTGCATCGGTCTTCACTGTAGAAGACACTAACAGTCTGGTACAAGTTCCAGGTGCCAAGGGTCATGAAGTATGTGAAGTTTCCATTATTAGGGAGAAGGTGCTTAGGAAACTGAAAGATCTGAAGGTAGATAAGTCACCTGGACCAAATAGTGTACACTCCAGGATTCTTAAGGAGGTGGTTTAAGAGATTGTGGAGGCATTAGTAATGATCTGTGAAGAATCACTAGATTCTGGAATGGTTCCGGAAGACTGGAAAGTTGCAAATGTTATTCCATTCTTCAAGAAGGTAGAGAGGCAGAAGAGAGGAAACTGTAGGACAGTTAGTCTAACCTCAGTGGTTGGGAAGCTATTGGAGTTGATTATTAAAGATGAGTTCTCAGGGTATTTGGAGGCACATGATAGAATAGGCCATAGTTAGCATTGTTTCCTCAAGGGAAAATCTTGCCTAATAAATCTGTTGGAATTCTTTGAAGAAATAACAAGCAGGATAGACAAAGGAGAATCTGTTGATGTTGTGTACTTGGATTTTCAGAAGACCTTTGACAAGGTGCCACACATGAGGCTACTTAACAAGCTACAGGCACATGGTTTTACAGGGAAGACTCTAGCATGGATAAAACAGTGGCTTACTGGCCGGAGGCAAAGAGTGGGAATAAAGGGAGTCTTGTATGGTTGGCTGCCAGTGACAAGTGGTGTTCCATAAGGGGCTGTGTTGGGACCGATTCTTTTTATGTTCTACATCAATGATTTGGATGATGGAATTGATGGCTTTGTTGCAAAGTTTGCAGGCTATATGAAGGTAGTTGAAGGGGGAGGTAGTTTTGATGAAGTAGAGAGGCTACAGAAGGACTTAGATTAGGAGAGTGGGCAAAGAAACGGCAGATGGAATATAGTGTCAGGAAGTGTATGGTCATGCACTTTGGTAGAAAAAATGAAAGGGTTGACCATTTTCTAAATGGAGAGGAAACTGAGATCCAAAGGGAATTGGGAGTTCTTGTGCAGGATTCCCTGAAGTTTAATTTGCAGATTGAGTCTATGATGAGGAAGGCAAATGCAATGTTAGTATTCATTTCAAGAGGACTAGAAGATAAAAGCAAGGATGTAATGTTGCAACTTTATAGCATTGGTGAGAACTCACTTGGAGTATTGTGAGCAGTTTTGGGCCCCTTATCTGAGAAACTGGAGAGGGTTCAAAGGAGGTTCACAAAAATCATTCCAGGATTGAATGGCTTGTCATATGAAGAGTGTTTGATGGCTCTGGGTCTGTATTTACTAGAATTCAGAAGAATGATGGGTGACCTCGTTGAAACCTATCAAGTGGTGAAAGGCCTTGATAGAGTGCATATGGAGAGGATGTTTCCCATAGTGGGAGAGTCTAAGACCAGAGGACACAGCCTCAGAATAGAGGGGTGTCCTTTTAGAATGGAGATGAGGAGGTATTTCTTTACCCAGAGAGTGGCAAATCTGTGGAACTCTTTGCCACAGACAGCTGAGGAAGCCAAGTCTTTATGTATATTTAAGGCAGATGTTAATAGATGCTTGATTGGCCAGGGCATGAAGGAATATGGGGAGAAGACAAGATATTGGGGCTGAGAGGAAAATTGAATCAGCTGTGAGGAAATGGCGGAGCAGACTCGATGGGCCAAATGGCCTAATTCTGTTCCTATATCTTATGGTCATATGGTCTTTGGATCAATTTAAACTGCTATCTGTAAGACAGCACACGCACACTGCTGGAGGAACTTAGCAGGTCAGGCAGCATCTCTGGAAATGAAGTCAACGTTTTGGACCGAAATCCTTCATCAGGACTGAAAAGGATGGGGGATGTCACCAAAATCAATAGGTGGAGGTAGGGGAAGGAGGACCAGCTAGAAGGTGATAGGTGAAGGCAGGTGGGTGGGTAAGGTAAAGAGTTGGAGAGGAAGGAATCTGATAGGAGAGGAGAGTGGACCAGAGGATAAAGAGAAGGAGGGGGCCCAAGGGGAGGTAATAGGCAGGTGAGAAGAGGTAAAAAGTCAGTGTTGGGAATCTTGGAAGAGGGGAGGGGGTATTTTTTTTTATTGGAAGGAGAAATCATATTTATGCCATTAGATTGGAGGCTACCCAGACGGAATATAAGGTGGTGCTCCTCCACTGAGAGTGGCCTCAACCTGACACAAGTGGAGGCCATGGACCCACATGTCAGAATGGGAATGAAAATCGGAATTAAAATGTTGAACTATCCATAAATCTTTGCAATATTATAGCACCAAAATAGGTCATTTGCTCTTGATTGCCTCACTGAAGCCAATTGTCTATTCGTGCATATGTTTGTTATTCTTCACTTTTAATCTTCCATTTCATAATCTTTTGGAAATCCATTTGGTGCAATAGAGATAATTTCCAGTGAAGTCCATGGCTTTCCTTCAAAGACAACAGAATTGAGCATTGGATTAAAAGTAATGTGTGGGTGTGACCAATTGCATAATTCAATATTCTGTCCAAGTCATCTTGGAATTATTGTTCCATGAGTTTACTTTCAAAATCCAAAGTTTTTCACTTCCTACCATCTTCATATTGAGTGTGGGTTATTTCTGCTTTGAGCACGTTGGATGTTCGTATTTCCTCATGCAGCATTTGCACAAACTGAGCACATACTGCTCAGCTTTCACATGAGCTGTGTCTTGTTGCCACCCCTGCTCTGCTCTCAGTTAATTACAGAGTTACATTTTCAGGGTGAAAATAAAAATAAACTACATAAACTGCCATTGACATTGCTAAATAACTTACAAAGTTAATTAATGTTCATGATAAAATTGCACAAACACTCTCATCCTACATATAATGAATCTTGACACTAAGGTTTAGCTCAATGATGAAAATTGATTGGGCGCCATGGAGGCATAGCAGTTAGCATGACGTTATTACATCTCGGGCATTGGAACCAAGAGTTCAATTCCAACATCTTCTGTAAGGCGACAACTGGCGGATACCTCCTCTTATTTACCCCTCGATCGTGACCCCACTAAGGAGCACCAGGCCATTGTCTCCCACACCATCACCGAATTTATCCGCTCAGGGGATCTCCCATCCACTGCTACCAATCTTATAGTTCCCACACCCCGCACTTCCCGTTTCTACCTCCTACCCAAGATCCACAAACCTGCCTGTCCTGGTAGACCTTTGTCTCAGCTTGTTCCTGCCCCACCGAACTCATTTCTGCATACCTCGACACTGTTTTATCCCCTCTTGTTCAATCCCTTCCTACCTATGTTCGTGACACTTCTCACGCTCTTAAACTTTTTGATGATTTTAAGTTCCCTGGCCCCCACCGCTTTATTTTCACCATGGATGTCCAGTCCCTATATACTTCCATCCCCCATCAGGAAGGTCTCAAAGCTCCGCTTCTTTTTGGTTTCCAGACCTAACCAGTTCCCCTCTACCACCACTCTGCTCTGTATCGCGGAATTAGTCCTTACTCTTAATCATTTCTCCTTTGGCTCCTCCCACTTCCTCCAAACTAAAGGTGTAGCTATGGGCACCCGTATGGGTCCTAGCTATGCCTGCCTTTTGGTTGGCTTTGTGGAACAATCTATGTTCCAAACCTATTCTGGTATCTGTCCCCCACTTCTCCTTCGCTACATCAACGACTGCATTGGCGCTGCTTCCTGCACGCATGCTGAGCTCGTTGACTTCATTAACTTTGCCTCCAACTTTCACCCTGCCCTCAAGTTTACCTGGTCCATTTCTGACACCTCCCTCCCCTTTCTAGATCTTTCTGTCTCTGTCTCTGGAGACAGCTTATCTACTGATATCTACTATAAGCCTACTGACTCTCACAGCTCTCTGGACTATTCCTCTTCTCATCCTGTCTCTTGCAAAAATGCCATCCCCTTCTCCCAATTTCTCAGTCTCTGCCACATCTGCTCTCAGGATGAGGCTTTTCATTCCAGGATGAAGGAGATGTCCTCCTTTTTTAAAGAAAGGGGCTTCCCTTCCTTCACCATCAACTCTGCTCTCAAACGCATCTCCCCCATTTCACACACATCTGCTCTCACTCCATCCTCCCGCCACCCTACTAGAAATAGGGTTCCCCTTGTCCTCACCTACCACCCCACTAGCCTCCAGGTCCAATATATAATTCTCCGTAACTTCCGCCACCTCCAACAGGATCCCACCACTAAGCACATCTCTCCCTCTCCCCCCCCCCCCACTTTCTGCAGGGATCACTCCCTACGCGACTCCCTTGTCCATTTGTCCCCCCCATCCCTTCCCATCGATCTCCCTCCTGGTACTTATCCTTGTAAGCGGAACAAGTGCTACACATGCCCTTACACTTCCTCCCTTACCACCATTCAGGGCCCCAGACAGTCCTTCCAGGTGAGGGGACACTTCACCTGTGAGTCAGCTGGGGTGATACACTGCGTCCGGTGCTCCCGATGTGGCCTTCTATATATTGGTGCAACCCTACGCAGACTGGGAGATCATTTTGCTGAACATCTACGCTCTGTCCGCCAGAGAAAGCAGGATCTGCCAGTGGCCACACAGTTTAATTCCACATCCCATTCCCATGGATATGTCTATCTATGGCCTCCTCTACTGTAAAGATGAAGCCACACTCAGGTTGGAGGAACAACACCTTATATTCCATCTGGGTAGCCTCCATCCTGATGGCATGAATATTGACTTCTCAAACTTCCGCTAATGCCCCACCTCCCCCTCGTACCCCATGCATTATTTATTTATATACACACATTCTTTTTCTCTCTCTCCTTTTTCTGCTTCTGTCCCCCTCACTATACCCCTTGCCCATCCTCTGGTTTTTCCCCCCCTCCCCCTTTTCTTTCTCCCTAGGCCTCCTGTCCCATGATCCTCTCATATCCCTTTTGCCAATCAACTATCCAGCTCTTGGCTCCATCCCTTCCCCTCCTGTCTTCTCCTATCATTTCGGATCTCCCCCTCCCCCTCCCACTTTCAAATCTCTTACTAGCTCTTCTTTCAGTTAGTCCTGACGAAGGGTCTCGGCCCGAAACGTCGACTGTACCACTTCCTAGAGATGCTGCCTGGCCTGCTGCGTTCACCAGCAACTTTTATGTGTGTTGCTTGAAATTCCAGCATCTGCAGAATTCCTCGTGTTTGCATCTTCTGTAAGGAGTGTGTACGTCCTACCCGTGAAATGTGTGGGTTTTCTATGGCTGCACCAATTTTCTACCACAGTCCAGACATGCCGGTTAGTAGGTTAGTTGGTCATTGTACATGGTCCCATGATTAGGGTTAAATTGGGGATTGCAGGGTGGCACAGCTTGAAGGACCAGAAGAGACAATTCCACGCAAATAAAATTAAATAAAAGTCTACTGTTTATCCCTGAACAGATGCAACTTTACTTGCTGAGTATTTGCAGTATTTTCTGCCTTTATATGAGAAATGGCAAAACTTTGTCTTGTTGGATTGGCAGCCCAAATGTATTTGGTGCTGAGGCCCTCTGTAGGTTAGGTCGATTATGGATGTTGTGTCCTAGCTGTCCAGCGATACACAAGCTACGATATGGGAAGCAAGATGTTGCCCATGCAGCAGGCTCTCCCTCTCCACGCAGTCGAGCAAACCTAAGGAACAGTAGAGACCGAGTTGCCAGTCAGTTATTGAACTCAACGTAGAACTGCCTTAGGGACCTGAGCTCTGAATTTTTCCCTCAGCATTTACTCCTGAAGCCTTCCTCATGAGTAAGCCGTTGGAGATTTGATATCAGAGTTTTCATTCTCCTGGGTGAGCTGCCGTCCATGGCTAATAGGCCCCATCAGCCCGAATTTGGTACTGGTAGCCTGAAAGTGGGGCAGTTTCGGAACCACAACTATAGCCATGATTAACCATTTGTCCTGCAGCTTCTGTACCATTCCTATTGCTTGCAAGATCTTCTCACTTACTTGGCACTTATTTTATTCTGATTTAGAACATAGAACATAGAATAGTACAGCACAGTACAGGCCCTTCAGCCCACAATGTTCTGCCGACCCTTAAACCCTGCCTCCCATATAACCCCCCCACCTTAAATTCCTCCATATGCCTGTCTAGTAGTCTCAATTTAGGTGATACACATGATAACAGGCTGTTCTGGCCCAACAGGTCTGTGCCACCAAATTATACCCACGTGACCAATTAACCCACTAACATGTATGTCTTTGGAATGTGAGAGGAAACTAGAGCATCCAGAGAAAACCTACAATGTACAATCTCCTGATAAGCAGTGGCAGGTGTTGAACCTGGATCGTCAGCACCGTAATAGATTTATGCTGTCATTCCACTCTTATCAAAGATCTGGCAAATCTCCTCGGCACAAACCTAATGGTTGATGCCCTATTTGGATCCAAAATGATCTAAAGCTATCGTTGTATCTTTGTATGATGCAACAGTAATTGGAGTGGGTGCATTCTTGATCAAAAACTATAGCTCCCATTAGACATACATTCTTAACTACCATTCGTTCATTACGTACCATTTCACATGACATGGGCAAACGTGGTGTTTCCATGACCGGGATTCTGCTTGGTAAATTTTTCTACAGAAGTTATTTGCCGTTGTCTTCTTCTGGGCAGTGTCTTTACAAGACGGGTGACCCCAACCATTATCAGTACCTTTCAGAGTTTGTCCGCCTGGCCTTAGAGGTTGCATAACCAGGACAGTCTTCACCGTGGAAGACATTAGCTGTGTGCCGGAAATTCAAGAGCGTCAGGGGTCAGAAGGGAGTGTAGCTGCTATTACTAAAGAGAGGGTACTTGGTTATGGGGGAAGGCAGGAGAATGGTGTTCGGAGGGATAATAAATCAGTCATGATAGAATGGTGAAGCAGGTTTGATGAGCCAAATGGCCTAATTGTGATCCTATATCTTGTGGTCTTATGGTTTATGGAATGTGACAGAGATTGCTACTCTCTACACTTCTTATGTTCCTGTGCATTTGAATTGCCATAGCAGACCATGATGCAGCCAGTAAGGATACTTTCGACAAGACTTCTGTAGATGTTTGTTGGAGTGCTTAGTGACTTGGTGAACCTCTTTAACTTTCTTCACACTGTTTTCAAATACAGCTGAAACAAACTATAGTGAATAGCTTGTAAAAACTAATAAAAATTTTGAATACTCGTACATATGCCAAAGCAAACTTTGAATGCTTGGACCAGTCTCGGATGACGGATCGAGGATTTAAAGCACGCGCTAAAATAATTGACATCTTAACTGTGTTACACCCCTGTGGCATTTAAACACTCTTTGGAAGACACAGCACACATTCACCAACTGCAGTTGAAAGGTAATGCAGCATCAAGCACTGATGGATGACTTTGAGGTTAAATTTTTCTCTATCATCTATTATAAAATTCGTGGAATTTCAGTTTTTTTTTCATGGAATTACACAGAAGAGCCTGTCGTTGCATTTTCCAGGCTCTTCCATGAATCCTCTACTAAAATTATGGCAAAAGTTCAGGAATTCCAAATGCAGAGCCTCCAATTTATGTCAAGTGCACACTACTGCTCCTGTACACAATAATGAAGGATATTTTCATCTACTTGAAAGAAGTCTTTGCTTAAATAAAGAGACAGAGAATGTGAAATTTCTATCAAATCTAGATATGAAGGTCATATGTGAAAGTATTGTCTTCCCATCAGGATATGCCCTCTTCTCATTGCTACCATCGGGAAGGAAGTACAGAAGCCTGAAGGCACACACTCAGCAATTCAGGAGCAGATTCTTCCCCTCTGCCATTCAATTCCTAAATAGGCATTCAATTCATGAACACTACCTGCTACTTTTTTATTTGTTTTTTTTGTACTACTTAATTTAACTTAATTATTTAAGATACATTAAATATATACTTCCTGTAATTCCATTCTTTTTCTCTATATTTATTTATCATGTATTGCATTGTATTGCTGCCATAAAGTTAATAAATTTTATGACATATGCTGGTGATAATAAACCTGATTCTGATTCTGATTCTATTCCACAAATGGGTTTGGATCTGATATCATTCATAATCAGAATCATAATCACTATCAAGTTTATTATCATTGACATACATCACGAAATATGTTTTTTTTGGCAGCAGTACCCTGCAATACCTAAAGCAAAAAAATGCTATAGGTTACAGTAAGAAACATACAGAATTGAAAATACACGTGGACTAAAATGTTAACTGTCCTGTGCTATCACCAGTGGGATCACCAGTTGATCTGCCACCTGTCTTCAGGAGTTTCAGCCCACTTATGATCAAGACTCCCTCGAGGTGGTGGGCCAGCAGTGCTAAAGCACCACTTCCCACTGGTGAGCTTAAAAACTTGGCATCTGCCTCTATCAGTCACTTCCATCCAACAGATAGTCTGCTCTTCAGGTGTCTATGCAACTACTGAAGAGTTTGCAAGATATGTATACACTGTCTGACTATCTGCCCCTCTGGACATACTTGGTCCACACCCATGCTGATCCTTTCTCTGCTGCCTCAGCTACAGCCCTGCTGTATATTTTATATATGTTAAATAAATAAATAAATAGATAGATAGATAGTGCGAAAAGAGAACAAAATATTGAGGTAGTGTTCGTGCGTTCATGGCCATTCAGAAATCTAATAGCCGAGGGGAAGAAACTGTTCCTAAAATGTTGAGTGCATGCCTTCACCTTCCTGTACCTACTGTACTCCTTGATAGTAGCAATGAGAAGAGGGCATGTCTTGGATGGGGGTCCTTAATGATCGATGCTGCCTTTTTGAAATATTGCCTTTTGAAGATGTCCTCAATGCTTGGGAAGGCTAGTGCCCATCTGCCTGAGGGAGGGAGGCAAAAGAAAGGAAGTTATTGGCCAGTTAGCCTGACCTCAGTGGTTGGGAAAGAATTGGAGTCTATTATTAAGGAGGAGGTTTCAAGGTACTTGGAGACTAATGATAAAATAAGTCAAAGTCAGTATAGTTTCTGTAAAGGGAAATCTTGCCTGACAAATCTGTTAGAGCTCTTGGAGGAAGTAACAAGCAGGGTGGACAAAGTGGAGGCAGTGGATAACATTTACTTGTATTTTCAGAAGATGCTTGATAAGGTGCCACACATGAGGCTGCTAAACAAGATAAAATCCTATAGCATTACAGGAAAGATACTGGCATGGGTAGAGGAATGGCTGACAGGCAGGAGGCAGCAAATGCATGTGGTGTTCCTCACGGGTCAGTATTGAGACCGCTACTTTTCACATTGTTTGTCAATGATTTGCTTAATGGAATTGATGGCGTTGTGACAAAGTTTGCGGATGATACGAAGATAGGTGGAGGGGTAGTTGGTGCTGAGGAAGCAATGCGATTGCAGCAGAACTTGGACAAATTGGAAGAATGGGCAAAAAAAGTGGCATTGGAATACAGTGTAGGGAAATGGATGATAATGCATTTTTGTTAAAGGAACAATAGCGCAGACTATTATCTAAATGGGGAAAAGATTCAAGCATCAGAGGTATAGAGGGACATAGGAGTCCTCATGCAAGACTCCCTGAAGGCTAATTTACAAGTTGCGTTGATGGTAAAAAAGGCAAATGCAATGTTGGCATTTATTTCAAGGAGAATAGAATTTAAAAGCAAGGAGATAATGCTGAGGCTTTATAAGACACCAGTCAGGCTGAACTTGGAGTATTGTCAACAGTTTTGGTCCCCTTATCTCAGAAAAGATGTGTTGTCATTGGAGAGAGTCCGGAGGAGGTTCGCAAGCATGATTCCAGGAATGAAGGGGTTAACATAAGAGCAGCATTTGGCAGCTTTGGGCCTGTATTCACTGGAACTTAGAAGAATCTGTGGGGATCTCGTTGAAATCTACCGGATGTTGAAAGGACTAGATAGGGCGGATATGGAGAGGATGTTTCCTATGGTTCGGGTATCCAGAACTAGAGCGCACAGCTTCAGCATTGAGGGGTGACCCTTTAGAACAGAGGTAAGGAGGATTGTTTTTAGCCAGAGAGTAGTAAACCTCTGAAATACTCTGTCACAGACTGCGGTGGAGGCCAAGTCCATTGATAGATTTAAGGCAGAGTTTGATAGTTTTCTGATTGGTCAGGGCATCTAGGATACGGTGAGAAGGCAGGTGTATGGGGTTGAGTGGGATCCGGGATCAGCCATGATGGAATGGGGAGCAGACTCGATGGGCTGAATGACCTAATTATGCTCCTATGTCTTATGATCTTACAACTTTCTGCAGCTTTTTCCGATCCTGTGCAGTGGCCCCTCCATATCAGACGGTGATACAACCTGTTACATTGTGAACGTATACCAAAATAAGTCATTTGTGTCAAACTAAATTAGTGAGGATTGTGCTGGGCAGCCAATATAGTCTGTCCTCAGCTCCTTGTCCCTAAGTGTACGTCTTTGGAATATGGAATGCGGATGAAAGCCAGAGAACCCAGAGGAAACCCATGCGGTCGCGGGGACAATGTACAAACTCCTCACAGTCAACAGTGGGAATTGGTGCCCAGTCGATGATCGCTGGCACAGGAAAGCGTTACACTGATTGCTACGCTAACAAGTGCCCACAGTATATCTGTAGAAATTTGCTAGAGTCTTTAGTGATGTGCCAAAACTCTTTCAACTCCTAATGAAGTATAGCCAGCAGTTATATATTTATTTCCAAATTGTGCTTTAGCTTCATTTGTGATCTACTTGCCATCTTGTACAGGAGAGTTGGACCAGCCTATGAAAGCTGACTCAGCATCAGGGGCACGCTGAGCCACATTCCCGTCACCTGAGAAAGAGCAGTGGCTCTTTTCCAAATGGGCGAGAAAATGAAGGAGGATACCACACTAAATTGTGGTTGCCACGGTAGCATAGCGGTTAGTGCGACGCTATTACAGCCTGGGGCGTCAGAGTTTGGAGCTCAATCTTGGTGTCCACTGTAAAAGAGTTTGTACGTCCATCCCCTGGAATGCGTGGTTTTCCCCTGGGTACTCTACCTTCCTTTCCACGGTCCCTTGAGCAGGCTAGGGTTAAATTGGGAGTTGTCAGGGCTTTGCTGGGTGGCGTGGCTCAGAGAGCCAGAAGGGCCTATTCTGCGCTGCCTCTCTAAATAAATTTGTAAAAAAAGAATTATTGGCTGGCTCTGAGGCAACATATGTCTTCCAGTTGTAAGTGTCACACGATAAAACAGAAATATCTCTGTTGTTGATCAGCACTGAAATTGTGAATACAGATTGAAGTCAGGATGCAGCCTGGGTGGTTCTGTAAAGTGTTAATGATCCACTGATCCATGTTACCAAGGGAAAGACAAATTCCTTCTGTCACATTAGTAATAATGAATAGCATACATTGAAACAATTACACAAAAACCAATGAACTCTTCTCTAATTTGTATTCTAATAATTTTCTGAGCAGCATATTGTTACCTCTGGAGCAACAAACAATCTGCTGGATGAATTTAGTGGATTAAGCACTTTCTTTGGAGGGGGGGAGGAAGGAATTGTTAACGTTATTCTTTTCCCCTCACATATATGGCTTGACCTGTTTAATTCCTGCACCAGATCGTTTGTGCTCCAGAATTCCACCTTCTGCAGTCTCTTGTATCCCATATTGTTACCTCTGGCTGCTCCAGAAGGGCTATTGTAGCAGTATATTCCTTCCCGTCTACAAGGTGCTCCACCATGACGTTATCACAGACATATCAGAGCCTCCAATACCATGGGCATCCCTTGTTATCTCTTGATCCTTTCCCTCTCCTCAGACCACTTGTCCATTCTCTAACGTTGAACTGCAGTTTCATCCGGTTAATTATCAGAGAGACATAGGTCATGGATTAAGGGTGAAAAGTGAAAGGCGAAATGTTCAAATGTTCTTCACTCAGGGTGGTGAGAGTGTGGAATGAGTGTGGTGGATGTGAGATTGATTTCAACATTTAAGAGAAGTTTGGTTAGGTACATGGATGGGAGAGGTATGGAGGGATATGGTCTGGGCACAGGTCGATGCTGCTGGGCAAAATTATAGTTCAGTGTGGACCAGGTGGGCCAAAAAGCCTATTTCTGTGCTGTAATGCTCGATGACTGTGTGAGATAGAATTTAGTCTTCGTCTTTGGTCAAAAATTACTGTCCAGATTGTACAAAGTGAATAATGAGAACAGCATGATCTCCATTTCTTCTGCAAAAAAAAGTACAAAACGGTAAATAGAGTTAGCGTGATTTATTGAAAGGAAATCATGCTTAATCAATTGATTGAAGTTATTAGTCTATGAGCCAGGACCCCAAATTTGGGCCACCAGTACTATCTGGGGGGAATAATTCTTATAGTGATTTTTGGCAAGGTATACACCCCTAGTGCTAGAAAATATGTGATAGCATTGCAGCGGTGGAGGCTTTCTGTGAGGGGGACTGGGAGTTGTACCTCCATGCTATAAGAACCATGATCCCATGGTGCTTTGTCTATGATAAGATGAGCTATGCCAGGTATCTGTCCCTTTACTTTGCTCAGATGATGAACCTCCCAGAGAAGAATCCTTCTGTGTATGAGGCCTTCAAGACAGGCCAATTCTCAGTGCAGCTGTCAAGTAACAACCCCTCTGGGCAGATCCCTGTGGACCAGGCAGTACGAATCACAGTGAACAAAGACACACACAGACTCCTGGAGGCACATCACGGTTCAGCCTGAATGCTGGGGCTATCAAGCGTTACTATATAACAGCTGAGCACCACAGTGCATTCCTGGGACAGTTCAGGGAGATGGTGCAAGGCAACAAATCAGAGCTTTGTCATGCAGAGCTACAGTGGCCAAGAATCCAAAAAGATGAGGAAGCAGTTTCAGCAGTGGTTAGCCTCATACATGAATGGGTCAACCCATTTGCAGAGAAGTGGGACCTCATTAGCATCTCTACGGGAATGGCAGCCCCCAGGGACATTGCCTCCGACCTGATGAAGGCATATGAGATTGGTGAGCAATGCTATGCAACCTTCAAGGATGAGAGACTAGAGGGAGACCCAACAAGCTGAAAATATTCAGTGATATGTGTAAGAAGAGATAAGTGAAATCAAATGGGAGGGCGATCATCTTGAAAGCAGACAGGTCTTTGTTTGGGCGCATCATAGTGATGGCACAAGGGCGCAGTCTACATATGGAGGATATCCTTTCTCATCCCCTTGGACCATTACCCTGGGCCCTGACCACACCAGAAGGATTGCTGAGAAAGACAAATAAAGCTACTTCAGCCACAACCTTGCAGAAAAATGTAGCAGTAGAAGAGCAACTCTTGGGAAACTCTGCTACAGTGGCTGACGGAATGAGCTTGGTCCAAGGAGTGAAAGGTGATCAAGTTACTTTCAGAGATGTTGCCACAACAATTCTGGGCATGGCTCTGAGGGAAAGCAGTCAGAGTAGCAGAATAGATGTTGTGTTCGACACATACAAGGAGAACTCTGTCAAGAATAGTGAAAGATCTCTATGGGGTGAAGAGACTGGTCATGAGTTGCAAGGTATCACAGGCACACAGATGGTGAGGCAGTGGAGGAGCTTCCTGATCAAAGTCAGTAACAAAAATAGTCTCATTAACTTCATAGTCCATAAATGGAGGAAGGCGAAGTACAGAGCAAAGCTACGGGAGAAGATTCTGTATGCAACTGTGAATGACAAATGTTACAGAATCACATCTCAAGACAGTGAGGAGGTGTCAACTCTTCAGTGTCAACAAGAAGAAGCAGATGGCCGCCTACTTCTCCATGCTGCCCATGCCACAAGAGAGGGATACCAATCTGTAGTGATCTGCTCAGAAGACACTGACGTCTTTATCATGTCTTTAGTATTTTGTGACAGGATTGTTCCAGAGATGTGACACTAGAACCCGTACAAGGCTTGTAGACATCAGGAAAGTTGCTGCTACTGTTGGCATAAGGGTTTGTAGGACTCTCATCGGGTTGCACGCATATACAGGATGTGACACTGTAAGCACTTTTGCAGGCAAAGGGAAGATACGTGCCCTAAAACTTCTGACCAGCAACAGGGAAACTCAGGACACATTCTTAGAGTTGGGTCAGGAATGGGACTTCTATGTGTCTCCTGTATGCCCCAAAAGCATCAACCACCAAGGTCAATGAGCACAGGTATCACCTTTTCTGTGCCAAAAAAGGTGAAATCTAAAGTCATCAACTCCCACCATGCAACGACTGCTTGACAAAACATGCACAGCGAGCCAACTACCAGGCTGGTATACGGAGAAGATGTCTGGAGAAGGACCCACAAGTATCAAGCCCTGTTGGCAGAGGATGGAAGATGGAGAGAGAAGAGGAAGCTGAACAGTTGGTGGTGCACTGAATGGAAGGCCAGCCAGCACCCGATGCCCTCCTGGATCTACTGCCCTGTACAAAAAAATGTTCACTCCCAAGATGTATGTGTGTTGCAAATGGCCTCAGGTGTACTGACATGTGTAGACTGGCAGACTGTGAGAACCAGGCATCCACCTCAGAAAATGTGGAAAGTTCAGATGAAGATGTGGAAGACGTGGAAGACTAGGAAAATTACTATGATTATTAATAGGTTATGAAAGTATGGAAAATGAAGTATGGAAAGCAGTTTTTGATTAAATATATTCATTTTACAATCAAATGGGGCCTAGGTTATGTCCATGTGGAACCCCATATTTGAATTATTGTACTGTAATTCTATATGCTATGACAAAAGCTTAAGATTGTTTTGATTTGATACAACAATATGGAAAATACCATGACATTGATAAAACTCCAGAAATCTCTCCAAATGAGGTTTTTTACCTTTTGGGGGCGGGGGTAACATTTTCTGCTGTACTGAAGTTAATATGGAATATATACAAAAAGCGATCACTTATTTGAAGTAATAAAGCTACCACAGGTGCAATGCTATCATTTATATATTCTAACTCTAGAGATATATACCTTGCCAAATATCACTATGAACATTATTCCCCTCAGATGGTACCAACCAACCCTACTGGCTCACGAGGAAGTAACAAGCAGGGTGGAAGAAATTGATGATGTATATTTGGATCTATTTTATTATTTAGTGGCACAGCATGAAATAGGCCCTTCAAGCCGTGTCACCCAGCAACCCCCGATTCAACCCTAACCTAATCACAGGACAATTTACAATGACCAAATGAACCTCCTAACTGGTACCTCTTGTGGACTGTGGGAGGAAACTGGTGCACCCGGAGAAAACCCACCCATTCCACAGGGAAAAGTACAAATTCCTCACAGAGGACGACGGAAGTGAACTCCAAACTCCAACGACCCAAGCTGTAATAGCATCGCGCTAACCACTGCGCTGCCATGACAATAAGTTGTTTGATAAGGCACTTCAGAGAGGATGCAGCACGGGATGAGATCACACTGGCATGAATCATGGGTCAGCCTGTCTTCTCCCCGTAGCACAAAATAGAGAGCAAGTTTAAATGCAGCATTTTCAAGCTGGCAAATGCAACATGTGGGTGTCATCTGGATCACTGCTGTGGCCTCGAATGTTTACAATCTGTATTCATGGCCTAGGTAAGGGGTCCAAGAGTTTTTCAGCCAAATTTGCTGGCAATAGAAAGGCAAGTGGGAAAGAGAGTTATGAGAGTAACACAAAGAATCTGCAAATGGATAGAGACAGATTAAAAGTTGGCGCCTGCGAGAAGCAAGAGGTTTTTCCACGTCAACAGGAAGAATAGAAAAAGAGAATTTTGGACAGGGACTACAGAGAGTTGCTGCACAATGGGAATTAGCCATTCCTGTGCGTTTAACTCAGAAAACTAGACAACAGGCAGAATCATTAGGAGGATAAGTGGAATTTTGGTTTCAATAGAAAAAGGATGTATATAAAAGTGAAATAGTTTTGCCACAACTATGTGAAGGAGCTCGCTTGTTGTAACATGTGTAGTTTAGGATTCCAATGTGCATTTGGCCTTTCAAGTCTGCTCCACCATTTGATTGTGGCTGATTTATTTTCCTTCTCAATCCCATTCTCCTGCTTTCTCCCCATAAACTTTGATGCCCTAACTTATCAAGAATCTGTCAACCTCTCCCTTTAAATATACCCAATGACATGGCTGCAACAGCCATCTGTGGCGATTCCTTCAACAGATTCACCACCCTCTGGCTGAAAAAAATCCTCCTCATCTCTGTTATGATCCAAGATGCATCGGTTTTACAGTTTTATAGATGAGGATAATATTAGGAATGGTAAAACAGTGTCAATTTTGGTTCAAGTGAAGTTGAAGTGTTAAAATAACAAACCTCATCCTGAGTGGCCTAAAGTTAAGAATCTCTGGCTTCTGAAGGGTGGGTGGTGTTGGTGAGCAGATGGTCAGTCTGCTCTCAAGAGATTGGTTGGTAAAAGCTTTCAAGATGCTGTATGTCCAAAATTTAAACAAGCATTTTATCTTACCATTTCTGTACGTTTTTCATGGTCTTGAGATTTAAAGGAAGCAAAAATTGTCAGACCTATCAAAGAAATGATTTTAGGGTTTGGCTTGTGAACCAGGAGTGGATCCCATAAGACCACAAGACCACAGGACATCAAAGCAGAATTAGGCCACTTGGCCCATTGAATCTGCTCCGCCATTCCATCATGGCCAATTTATTATCCTTCACAAACCCATTTCCCTGCCTTCTCCCCATAACTTTTGGTGCCCTGACTAACCAAGAAACTGCAAACCTCTGCTTTCAATATACTCAATGACTTGGCCTCCATAGCCATCTGCGGCAATGAATTCCACTGATTTACCACCCTCTGACTAAAGAAATTCCGTCTCATCTCTGTTCAAAATGGACATCCCTCTATTCTGAGGCTGTGCCCTCTGGTTGTAGATTAACCCACTGTAAAAAACATCCTTTCCACATCCGCCGTATCTAGCCCTTTCAAATTTCAATAGGTTTCAATGAGATCCCCCTCTTTTTTTCAAAACTCCAGTGAGTATAAGCCCACAGCCATCAAATGCTCCTCATATATTAACCCTTTCATTTCTGGAATCATTCTTAGCAACCTCCTCTGAATCCTTTCCAATGCCAGCACATCCCTTCTTAGATAAGGTACTCAGACTGCTCAGAATACACCAAGTGCAATCTGACCAATGCTTGAAAAGCCTCAGCATCAATGGCTCAATTGGCAAGTTAACCGTTATGGAATCCAGGGCAAGGACTCCCAAATCCCTTTGCACAGCTGATATTTGACTTTTCTCCCGATTTATAAACTACTCTATGCCTCTATTCCTTCTCCCAAAATCATGACCATACACTTCCTTCCATACACTATATTCCATCTTCCACTTCTTTGCTCATTCTCCCAGTTTGTTTAAGATATTCTGCAGACTCCCAGCTTCCTCATACGTAACACAGCAATTCTTCTCTTCTTCTACTTCCTACTTCCATAAACATACCCCAGCATGTCTTATCTTCTTCAATTTCTTACTTCCACTTCCTACATCCTCAAATATAACCCAGTATATCTTACCTTCTTCTACTTCCTACTTCCTCCCTACTTTCTCAAGCATACCCCAGCAAATCTTATCTTCTACATCCTACTTCCTCCCTACTCATTAAAGCATTTCCCCAGCAAATCTTTTTCTTCTAGATTGAAGATTTGCCAATTAGCCTGCCTCTGATTGTAAAAACGCAAACACAAGGAATTCTGCAGATGCTGGAAATTCAAGCAACACACATCAAAGTTGCTGGTGAACACAGCAGTCCAGACCTGCTGCGTTCACCAGCAACTTTGATGTGTGTTGCCTCTGATTGTGTTCTTTCCCTCAACTCTTTCCAGTCACATTCTCTCTTCCATGTTACATAATGATTCTTCCATACCACAAGCATCTCCCTGTGACATTTCTTGTGACATTTCCTCCCTCTCCCTGTGACATTTCCTCCACTCCTTGTGACATTTCCTCCCACTCCCTGTGACATTTCCTCCCTCTCCCTGTGACATTTCCTCCACTCCCTGTGACATTTATCTCACTTCTTACGAAATCTCCTCCCTCTCCTCTGATATTTCCTCACTGGCCCTGTGACATTCCCTCCCACTCCTTGTATCTTTTCCTCTCTCACTCTTTGACATTTCCTCTCACTCCCTGTAACACTTCCTCTCACTCGGTGACATTTCCTCGGTGACATTTCACCACACTCCCTGTAACATTTCCTCCCATTCCCTGTGTCATTTCCTCCCCCTCCCTGTGACATTTCCTTTCACTCCCTGTGACATTTCCTCCCAGTCCCTAGGACATTTCCTCCCACTCCTTGTGATATTTCCTCTCACTCCCTGTAATATTTCCTCTCACTCGGTGATATTTCCTGGGTGATATTTCACCACACTCCCTGTGATATTTCCTCTTACTCAGTGACATTCCACTCTCACCCTTTGACGTTTCCACCATCTCCCTGTGACATTTCCTGTCACTCCCTGTGACATTTCCTCCCTCTCCATGTGACATTACCCCCCACTCCCTGTGACATTTCCTCTCACTCAGTAACATTTCCTCACAGTCCCTGTGATATTTCCCTCCTCTCCCTTCTACCATTTCCTCTCACTCCCTCTGATATTTTCTCTCACTTCCTGTGACATGTCCTCCCTTCCCTGTCAAATTTCCTCCCACTCCCTGTGACATTTCTTCTCACTCGGTGACATTTCCCACATCTCTCTGTGACATTTCCTCTCACTTCCTGTGACATTTCCTCCCTCTCCCTGTGACACTTCCCCCACTCCCTGTGACATCACTCACTCGGTGACATTTCCTCACAGTCGCTGTAATATTTCCTCCCTCTCCCTGTGACATTTCCTCTCACTCCCTGTGGCATCTCTTCCCATTCAGTGACATTTCTTCTCACCCCGCGACATTTCCTCCCACTCCCTGTGACATCTCCTCCCGTGCCCTGTGACCTGTCCTCTCTCCCCCTTTGACATCTCTCACTCCCTGAGTCGTTTCCTCTCTGACATAACCTGCATCTCTTCACTCTGCCAAATCCTCCAATATGATTTCCATCCCTCTCATCACACTCTGCTTCTCCAGCTCAGGATACCTCTCAAACTCATTGTCTTCTCACCTCACCTTTGTTCTCCAAGCTTTCATGAAAACCATAAGACGCAAGAGTAGAATTCGACCACTGGGCCTACAACCAGTTTGCCACATCCTGGCCTTCTTTTCCCTCTATTATTTTATCTGGAGATACAGCAGGGTCATAGGCCTTCTGGCCCAACAAGCCCATGCTGCCCAGTTACACCATGTGACCAACTTGTCTACTGAACTGGTACGTCATTGGACTGTGGACGGATACGAGAACACCCAGAGGAAACCCATGCAGTCATGGGGGGGATCATTCAAGCTCCTTACGGATGGCAATGGGAATTGAACTCAGCTCATTGACACGGTAAAGTGTTACGCTAACCACTACGCTACCGCGTCACCCCAATTATTACTTCAAACTAATGAATTATTACTTCTCTGCCTTTTATCCACCATGTCAATACTTGCAAGAAGGTTCCTCCCATTGTGTGATTATTTTCTTTATTTCCTTCCTGTCATTTACTTTTTGCCTCCTTTCTTTTGGAAGCAATAGGAAAAAAAGTTTAAGACTATTTGGTAACTCAAACACATTATCTCCATGCTGGGAATTTCACATCTATGTAGCCAGTGAAACAGATCTCTGTGGTAACTATCACTGAAGCAGGAAGTGACCTAGCTCACCTTTACACCAGCGAGGCTTGTACTGGCCATCGGTGCTGAAGGATGATCCTATTCCACTGACAGGCACCTTCAATGAGTTACAGCAAGCTGCCAAGAATACTTGAACCTTTCTTTAAATGTAGCCAAAAATTGATCTGCCATTATGTGGAATATCATCATAATTACATTCAGAAAAGGATGCATTTACATGAAATTTGATCCTTGATCTGTACTCAGTTAGTTGATCCTAATTAAGTCACAGCCAGGGAGTTATAACAGACTTCAGAATCCTTGGCCGGAGTTACATACACTGGCTGGAACTTCCTTCTCTGAGTTTCTTCTCTGCTTTTAGATGCTTTGAATGTCTTTGATTGTTACACATTACAATTTATTTTGTGCAAGAATACGTAAGAACCCCCACCATCTTGACCAAGGTTTCTCAACCGGAGTTCCGCGAGAGTTCGTGATTTTAAAAATAAACATTGTTTTTTAAACTTTGCACGACATGCAATGCTAACACTCACAGTGGGGGGCAGTGACCGGGTGGACCCGGGAGCAATCTCATTAGAGATCTCTCAGCCCAGTATGGCAGTGCACAGTAGGACCGAGTTTATTTGGTTGAGTCCACTCTTAGTTTTTGACGCGAGATGGGGGAGGCCATTGATAATTGGTGAGCACTTTGTTGCACAGATAGGAGGACGGTAGGCCGATGAAGAGTGTGAAGTGTGTTTTCCAAGCATTGAATGGACTCACCCAATTCTATATTTCGTTAACTCCTGTGTCTTACAGACATGTCTGACGGTCCAATATGGTGATTTTTAAATTACAATTTTTGAGTCATTCCACTACACAGACACAACAACAGACACAAGTGGGTTTTACATGGACTGGTCAGCCAGGTCATCCTATTCCATTGTGCCTGGTCTGTAGCAAACGACTTACAAATGCAGCAATGTTTCCAGCAAAATTGCAAAGACACTTAACTACAAATCACAACCATACGGTGCAAAAAAGTGCTGAATATTTTAAATGGGTATTGGAATCTCAAAACAGAGTAAAGCTCTTGTTAATAAGGTCACAGTCAGTAAAAAGATCCAGGAGGCAAATTATTTAGTAGCAGAACTTATTTCCCAGAATAAAAAAGAGTCACATAGTTGGTGAGAACCTAGTAATACCAGCATGTTAAATTATAGTTGGTAGTAAGCTTGGACAAGGCACAGTATAAGAAATTGAAAAGGTTTCATGCTCATCGATGATGATGACTGGTTCTTCGCTTGAGAAGATCAGGAGGGAAGCAGAGTCCTGAGGAGAGACCACATGGTCATTGGTAACTGTAGCTGCCAATTCTGGATCTGCAGACTCTGGAACAGTAGGGACATGGGAACAGCTGGGATGCGTGTGCTTGGGTAGTCGGATCCTTCCTGCTTCTCCACTTCTCTTCAGCAGTTGCTCTTCTGGATTCCTCAAAATTCTTGGCTGCTCCGTGGATCAGCGTTCTCCAGCGGTCTCTGTCACAAGCCGTGCACACAAGTAGTGCACCCATGGCTGACAAGAGAAATTAAGGATAGTATCAATTCCAAAGAAGAAGCATACAAATTAGCCAGAGAAAGTGGCTCACCTGAGGACTGGGAGAAATTCAGAGTTCAGCAGGGGAGGACAAAGGGCTTAATTAGGAAGGGGAAAAAAGATTATGAGAGAAAACTGGCAGGGAACATAAAAACGGACTGTAAAAGCTTTTATAGATATGTAAAAAGGAAAAGACTGGTAAAGACAAATGTAGGTCCCCTGCAGACAGAAACAGGTGAATTGATTATGGGGAGCAAGGACATGGCAGACCAATTGAATAGTTACTTTGGTTCTGTCTTCACTAAGGAGGACATAAATAATCTTCCAGAAATAGTAAGGGACAGAGGGTCCAGTGGGATGGAGGAACTGAGCGAAATACATGTTAGTAGGGAAGTGGTGTTAGGTAAATTGAAGGGATTGAAGGCAGATAAATCCCCAGGGCCAGATGGTCTGCATCCCAGAGTGCTTAAGGAAGTAACCCAAGAAATAGTGGATGCATTAGTGATAATTTTTCAAAACTCGTTAGATTCTGGACTAGTTCCTGAGGATTGGAGGGTGGCTAATGTAACCCCACTTTTTAAAAAAGGAGGGAGAGAGAAACCGGGGAATTATAGACCGGTTAGCCTAACATCGGTGGTGGGGAAACTGCTGGAGTCAGTTATCAAGGATGTGATAACAGCACATTTGGAAAGCGGTGAAATGATCCGACAAAGTCAGCATGGATTTGTGAAAGGAAAATCATGTCTGACGAATCTCATAGAATTTTTTGAGGATGTAACTAGTAGAGCGGATAGGGGAGAACCAGTGGATGTGGTATATTTGGATTTTCAAAAGGCTTTTGACAAGGTCCCACACAGGAGATTAGTGTGCAAACTTAAAGCACACGGTATTGGTGTGGGTGGAGAATTGGTTAGCAGACAGGAAGCAAAGAGTGGGAATAAACGGGACCTTTTCAGAATGGCAGGCGGTGACTAGTGGGGTACCGCAAGGCTCAGTGCTGGGACCCCAGTTGTTTACAATATATATTAGTGACTTGGATGAGGGAATTAAATGCAGCATCTCCAAGTTTGCGGATGACACGAAGCTGGGTGGCAGTGTTAGCAGTGAGGAGGACGCTAAGAGGATGCAGGGTGACTTGGATAGGTTGGGTGAGTGGGCAAATTCATGGCAGATGCAATTTAATGTGGATAAATGTGAAGTTATCCACTTTGGTGGCAAAAATAGGAAAACAGATTATTATCTGAATGGTGGCCGATTAGGAAAAGGGGAGGTGCAACGAGACCTGGGTGTCATTATACACCAGTCATTGAAAGTGGGCATGCAGGTACAGCAGGCGGTGAAAAAGGCGAATGGTATGCTGGCATTTATAGCGAGAGGATTCGAGTACAGGAGCAGGGAGGTACTACTGCAGTTGTACAAGGCCTTGGTGAGACCACAGCTGGAGTATTGTGTGCAGTTTTGGTCCCCTAATCTGAGGAAAGACATTTTCGCCATAGAGGGAGTACAAAGAAGGTTCACCAGATTGATTCCTGGGATGGCGGGACTTTCATATGAAGAAAGACTGGATGAATTGGGCTTGTACTCATTGGAATTTAGAAGATTGAGGGGGGATCTGATTGAAACATATAAGATCCTAAAGGGATTGGACAGGCTAGATGCAGGAAGATTGTTCCCGATGTTGGGGAAGTCCAGAACGAGGGGTCACAGTTTGAGGATAGAGGGGAAGCCTTTTAGGACCGAGATTAGGAAAAACTTCTTCACACAGAGAGTGGTGAATCTGTGGAATTCTCTGCCACAGGAAACAGTTGAGGCCAGTTCATTGGCTATGTTTAAGAGGGAGTTAGATATGGCCCTTGTGGCTACGGGGGTCAGGGGGTATGGAGGGAAGGCTGGGGCGGGGTTCTGAGTTGGATGATCAGCCATGATCATAATAAATGGCGGTGCAGGCTCGAAGGGCCGAATGGCCTACTCCTGCACCTATTTTCTATGTTTCTATGTTTCTAAGCCAGCTGCTGCTACTCATTGACCTCGATATTTGCCTGAGAGAGCTGCTGCACAAGTTGGTCTTTGTACCTTTTGTGCAGGGCACCACGATCTCTCTTGCCCTGAGAGAGTTCTCCATAGCGGGCTGCTTTCAGCAACTTGGAGTTGTCCATGTGACACACGTGGCCTGACCAGCGGAGCTGCCTGAGCAGCAAAGTGCTTGGAAGTTGAGCCTTCTCCAGGACCTCATTTTTAGAGACATGATCCTGCTGGCTGATACCTATGATGGAGTGGAGGCAGAGCTGATGGAAGCATTCGAGTAATCAGACTTGCTTGAGCCAGGACCCAGGCTTCAGAGCCGTATAGCAGTGTTGTGACAATGGCAGCCCCGTACACCTGGATTTTTGTGGACAGATGCAGCTGGTGGTTCTTCTACAAACGTTCTGGAGGTGCCCGACAGCACTGATAGTTCTGGCAAGTTGACTGTCAGCATCCTTTCCTACCATAGTGTCGTTGGAGCGGTAGGTTGCCAGGTGGGTGAACTGCTCAACCATGGTGAGAGGGTGGTGGTCAATAGTAATCCAAGGTGGGATGTAAACACCGTGAGGGGGCTTCTGATGGAGGATCATTGTTTTCTTTAGACTGACTATTACCCGAAAGCCCTTGTAGCCTTGGCGAACTGAGTGACTGCAGCCTGTAGAGCGTCCTCTGTGTGTGTGAGAAGAGCACAATTGTCTACATATTGTAGCTCGAGAATGGGCTCTTGCATGGTTTTTGTTCGGGCGAGAAGGCGACCATCCTCAAACAGTATGATAAGTCGACGTATTGATGTCATGTAACAGGATGCTGAAGAGATTTTGTGTGATAAACTGAAAAACAACAGCTTCTCTATCCAGGTTGATGAGTCAACAGATTTCACCCATAAATGTCATGTTGCAGCATTTGCAAGATTTGTAAATGGTGCTGAAATCCAAGAAAACCTTTTCTGTTGCAAAGAGCTGCCCAAAACAAGCAAAGGCCAAGATATATATGTTTCCATATCTGGAAACAAAAGGTCTGTCTTGGAGGACTGTGTTGGCATCTGTACTGATGGTTCTCCATCAATGGTTGGCTCCATGAGTGGTTTCATTTCTCTTGTAAAAAATGAAATTCCTGACATTGTGACAACACACTGCTTTCTTCACAGAGAGGTGCTGATGCCAAAAACTCTTGGAGAGGAAATGAAAATGGTTCTGGATGATGCTACAAAAACGGTTAACTTTATTAAACAAAGACCAGTTCACTCAAGAATGTTTTAAAAGACCGTGTGAAAGCCTGGACAAAGAACACACCAATCTTCTGCTACATCCAGGAATCCGGTGGCTTAGCAGAGGAAGAGTTCTCAACAGGGTGCTTGAGCTGAACGGTGAATTGCAAGTGTACTTTCAAGAAAATAGGAGGCCAGATTTTGCTGAGTGCTTTGAAGTTGAAGAATGGCTACAGAAACTAGCCTACTTAGCAGACAATTTTCATCATATGAACCAGTTGAACAAGTCTCTGCAAAGCCTTGGAGAAAATGTTTTCACTTCATGTAACAAAATTCTTGGATTTAAAAGGAAAATGAATCTTTGGAAAAATTATTTTGCAAAAGGAAATCTTGAAATTTTTCCATTGCTGTTTGGGTTTGAGAGTGAGGAAGGACCAGGAAGTCTCAAGTCTTATTGAAAACCACCTTGAAGAACTGCAGAACAAAATTGAACAATAGTTTTCCTCCCTTTCAACACAAGTGTATCATTGGATGAGGGTCCATTTCGCTGTATCTTCTGATCAGCCCGAGAACCTGACTTTGAGAGAAGAGGAAAAACTTTGTGAGATGCAGTCTGATTGTAATCTCATAGAAACATAGAAAACCTACAGCACAATACAAGCCCTTCAGCCCACAAAGCTGTACAGAACATGTCCTTACCTTAGAAATTACCCAGGGTTACCCATAGCCCTCTATTTTTCTGAGCTCCATGTACCTGTCCAGGAGTCTCTTAAAAGACCCTATCGTATCTGCCTCCACCACCATCGCCGGCAGCCCATTCCACGCACTCACCACTCTCTGCATAAAAAATTTATCCCTGACATCTCCTCTGTACCTACTTCCAAACCCCTTAAAACTGTGCCCTCTTCAGCTAGCCATTTCAGCCCTGGGAAAAAGCCTCTGACTATCCACACAATCAGTACCCCTCATCATCTTATACAGATCAAGATGAGATCTACTGACCTGCCCCAGGACAAGCTGATTTCTGTGAAAGAAGAGTATCTTGCCATTCATGGGAAAGCAATGAACATTTTGCTGCAGTTTTCAACTGCTTACATGTGTGAGCAAGCTTTTTCCTGTTTAACGAGCATCAAGAGCAAGGATAGAGATAATCTCTTTTCAGTTGTTGGTGAAATCATGTGTGCTTATCTCAAGTTTGACTCAGAATTGAGTATTTGTGCAGCAAAAAATAAGCACAGTTTTCACATGCTAGGCCTATATTTGAGCCTGATCATGTGGCTTAAAAAGAAAATGTTTTTTCAATGTTTTATAAAATTGTGTCTAAGGCTATATTTTTATTCATATTGCTTTGGCTTATAGCTTTAAGTATAAAGCTTTAAACTTTGATGGTAGGAAACTTTGTCACATGGTGTGAGCAGAATTATCTGCAGCTTAATGTGAAAAAGACTAAGTTGCTGGTGGTAGACTTGAGGAGAGCTAAGGTACCGGTGACCCCTGTTTCCATCCAGGGAGTCAGTGTGGACATGGTGGAGGATTACAAATACCTGGGGATACGAATTGACAATAAACTGGACTGGTCAGAGAACACTGAGGCTGTCTACAAGAAGGGCCAGAGCCGTCTCTATTTCCTGAGGAGACTGAGGTCCTTTAACATCTGCCAGAAGATGCCGAGGATGTTCTACGAATCTGTGGTGGCCAGTGCTATCATGTTTGCTGTTGTGTGCTGTGGCAGCAGGCTGAGGGTAGCAGACACCAACAGAATCAACAAACTCATTCGTAAGGCCAGTGATGTTGTGGGGATGGAACTGGACTCTCTGACGGTGCTGTCTGAAAAGAGGATGCTGTCTAAGTTGCATGCCATCTTGGTCAATGTCTCCCATCCACTACATATTGTACTGGTTGGGCACAGGAGTACATTCAGCCAGAGACTCATCCCACCGAGATGCAGCACCGAGCGTCATAGGAAGTAAGTCCTGCCTGTGGCCATCAAACTTTACAACTCCTCCCTGAGCCAATAGGCTGGTCCTGGACTTATCTCATAACTTACTGGCATAATTTACATATTACTATTTAACTATTTATGGTTCTATTACTAGTTATTATTTATGGAGCAACTGTAACGAAAACCAATTTCCCCCGGAATTAATAAAGTATGACTATGACTATAACTATGACTATTTAGAAGTTTACGATTCAACATGGTCAACAAATTTTCATGTTGTAAATAGCATTAATTAAAATCAATTTACAACCTTTATATAAATTAAATCTACTGAGCATACCTTTAGAAAAATTAAATCCCATTTTGGCTTAAGCCAGTTATTGGACAGAAATTTATTATGTTTTCCTTATGAGTTTTTAAAATTTATGAAATTAATTTCAAGAAAGGTAAACTAAGCTTAACTACATTTTTTTCAAAAAAGGTTGGCTAAAAGTTCATTCTCTACTCAAAAGAGCATTGGTAATTATTTTTGGATTATTATATCTGCAGCATATTGATCATGCTAACGTACCGTGAGCTGTAGATATAATAATTTTTACGCAGGGATTCCCTGAGACCTGAAAAAAGGTTGAAAGGGCAAAAAGGTTGAGAAAAGCTGGTCTAGACCATGTTCTCTTCTCACTGCTGCCATCAGGAAGAAGGTACAGGAGCCTTAGGTTCAGGAATGGTTACAGTATTGCCCTTCAACCACCAGGCTCCTGAATCAGCATGGATAACTTCACTCACCCAACACTAAACTGATTCCACATGCTATGGACTCACTTTCAAGGTCTAATGTTAGTAATTCATTCATTCATTCATTCATTCATTCATTTAGCATTTGTTTTGTTGTTTGTTTATTTGCTGTTTATTTGTGCACATTTTGTCTCCTTTTGCACATTTGTTGTTTGCCAGCCTTTGTTTTGTGTAGTTTTTCATTGATTCTATTGCAATTCTCTTTTCTACTGTGAATGCCCACAAAAAATGGATCTCAAGGTATTTTATGGTGATATATCTGTACTTTAATAATATCTTTAACTTTGTACTTTGACCATTACTACCAATTTAAAGTTTAAGGCAGAGAAAGATCTCTTGGATTGATTCATTTTATTGTTATTGCATTCATTTTCCTCACCGCATTAACATCATCATCATTGTTATGTGCCATAGGCGATCATGACCATGATTGTTGTTATTCCTTTCCGCGCCTTGAGGCACACTACATCAGGCAGCAACCTTGCCATTCCTTTAGCATTTTTGTCTGTTTTTTATGAAGTTGAATTGCTAGCTCGATGCTCAACCCAGCACAGGTGGAGATCGTGCAAGGAGCCAGCCGGATTCGAACCCAGTACTACTCGCCTCAGAGTCTGGTGCTGATGCCACCACACCACCGGCCAGCTTACCATGACTGCTCTTGTCACTTGTCTGGAGAAGTGGTTTGCCATTGCCTTCTTCTGGCTCATTAACATACCTGGGGTAAATTGAACTATATCCTCTTAACTAACCTGTTCTGATTTTTAAATCTACATTGTTCCATGTTTTTGTAAAATATAATTGGATATTCATGTCACAGAAATTAGTCTCACAATCTGGACTCAGATTGTAATCTGGGTATTTGAGCATAAAAATCTGATTGGACAGGTCATTGCAACACTAAGAGTGGTGCATTGTGGAGGTTCTATTTTACAGATTATACAGAAGCACCTTCTGCTCCTTCAGGTTGCTGTGAGAATCCCATGGCATGATTTTAAAGAGGGAATCATCCCACGTGAATCTAAATCAAGAGCTGAAAGGTTGATTACACCAATTTTTTTCAAAATTGCTGCTTCCTCAGAATTTTTTTATTTATGATAGACCACTTGAAGCAGAACACAAATATAATTTCGGACAACCTGTAAGAATTTGGAGAACAAGAAAGTAACTTTTATTGAATATAATGCATTTAATTGCATAACAATGCTGATGCTTTGCAATAGTTCAGCTAAGCTAAAAATGTTTTGTTGATGATTTTCATTTATACTCGGTATCTGAGGCATCTCATCTAAGTGTCTAACAATCATCATCCAGCATTGATGGATTCCCATTGCCCTGATACTATTTCTCCATGATTGCAATGTCCTGATCTACCATTTCACCATGCACGTCATTGACAGCGCCAAGATATGCAGGGAAGAAGTCTGATTGGGAATGCAGAAAATAAATCTTTAATGACATGTTGCGCTTCATGGTTTTGTGTGTTTGATGCATGTTGTCAACCAGCTACACGTAATTTGGTGCTCTGTAGTTGCCAAGATGTTTTTCAACAACATCCTTGAATGCCTTCCATGTGATTTTCTCCAGTCCCACTAGAGGTTCTTTGTATTGCCTGTCATTGATGACCTGTTTGATTTGTGAACCAACAAAAATACCTTCCTTAATCTTGAGTTAGGAATTGAAATAATAAATATAGGTGACAGCGAAGAATGGTGTGTGATAGGGAAATTTCCAGATGATTTTCATGATCAGCAGTCCAAAATCCACAAGATACACCCAAAAGTATTCAAGAAGCAAAATCTATGTTGTCTAGTGTTATTTAGCTATGTTCTTATTAGTATTCCATTGCAGAAACTAGCTACTGTTTTTCAATATTATGTCCATATGTTATGCTTTTGCAAATACACTATATTGTTTTTCTGGAAGATGCCATCTAAATATAAGCTTTTCATTACTTTCGATCCGTGCGTAGAGTTTAGTCCAGAATCAAACTACAATCTCAAACATACACATCAACCCCACACAGTGGGAAATCTATCAATTGCATTTGCGAGTTTTAACATTTCTAAATATTAACTGCAATTGCAACTTTATTCTCAGTTTTTCTGCTGTGAGCCTTGTCACGCAACAGAGCAAAATATATCTGATGGAAAAATCCTTCTGAAAGCTTGCAGGGAATTCATGACCTTTAATTTTTGAATTTGTTATTTTTTTAACTTTGGGACAAATTCATTTCAGCTTGCGATTGATGCTAAATTTACAGGGACTAACTGGCATCAAAATCCAATATGGCATAAGGGAAAAAATTTC
This sequence comes from Mobula hypostoma, assembly GCF_963921235.1. NCBI lineage: Eukaryota > Metazoa > Chordata > Chondrichthyes > Myliobatiformes > Myliobatidae > Mobula > Mobula hypostoma. The sequence goes on along the minus strand of NC_086101.1, from coordinate 73,431,491 downwards.
ACAGCCTTTGGGATAGACAAACACATGTTACATCCAAGTCAATTTGAAATCTATAGTTTTTCGTGTCCTCTCTAGTTTAATTTAATTGTTAGAGAATGGGGAGTTTAGTTTTAACGCTTTAGATAATTGAAAATAAAGTGAACAATGTGTATATGTGTGTGTGCCATGCAAGAGCTGAATTTAGCCCGCTGGCCAAGAAAAACACACTTGCAGCCAGAAACATGTCAAGCAAAGTAAACCGCTTCCTGGCTTTAGGTCCGTTTTTCGACAAACTGAACCCACTTGGAAATAATGCACTTTCTTTGTTTCTTAATTGAAAGAAGACGAAACATCACAATTACAAAGGTATAGCATACAACATGTCCAGAATTACAAAATGAATAATACCTTGTTCATCCTCTGAAGGCACCTGTAACATTCTCTTTAAACGACTCAATAAGCTCTGATGTGAGGTCGTTCATCTGATGAATCTACTCAAATCCAAAGATAACCAAACACAGGCAGGACACTTTAATGCTAACAGAAAATGTCTGTTTACCATTTGCTCTGTGTTTGGTCAAGTCACTGCATATAGCTGGAAGAATCTTAAATTTGGATACATTTTTTAAAGATCTGATGTGTTATTCAAGAAGACTGTCTGTCTATACTTAAGAATGCATAAGGCATAAACATTTCCTGTAATCAGTAATATTTTTAAAGCATTGAAATATACATAAATTCAGTTCCTCAGAAGTGCCTGAATTACAAGTTCTGCCTTACTGTCCTGGTCGCCAGAAGTTTGTTATTATAAGTCTTTCGGTTTTGCAAATAAAAGCATTTTAGAAGCGTGACATTCTGCAATAGATTTAACTAATTATCAGCTTTCTGGGGTGCAATACTTTCCACTGAGTGATCTTTCCACAAACCATACGTTACACTTTTGTGCCAGTTACAACAAAGCTGGACCACATCAGATTGATTTGAAAACTCACTTTACCTCATTGGGTTGCAGGGATTTCTTTATTGGTTCCTTTTTGACTGGGATCCAAACTACTTTTATGTAAGACAATTGGGCCTTTGAAGAAAAAGGATTCCATGAAGACAATTACTCACAGCAACCTGTTTCTCATTCAGCTTTACTCGTTCATCTCATTATATTTAGAACCCTTCTGTGCCAACTTTACATTCTATTCTATTCCAGTTCAACATAGTGACACTACTCTCTTTATCGCAAACGGCATCTATAAATTTGCCAGTGACACCGCTGTTGTTGGTAGCATGTCAGATGGCGACGACGAGGCGTACAGGAGTGAGAGAGATCAGCTGGTTCAGTGGTATTGTAGCATTGAGTTCCAGGACATTAACATCTCAGGGGCTCTACCCTGGGCCAGCACATTGATGCAATTGCGAGGAAGGAAGGAAATTAAGGAGATGCAGTACTGATGACTCATAATTGATTATAGATGTGTGGTGGAGAGCATTCTGCCTGGTTGACTCACGGCCTGGTATGGAGGCTCCAATGCATTGGTTTACAAAAGGCTGTAAAGGGTTGTAGATCCAGTCAATGCAATCACAGGCGCAGCCCTCTTTGGTCCCCACCAGACACTCAGCGTTCAACTGTGGCTCCAAGTAGCTGTTTGCATGCGACAGCAGCCACACCTCAGTACACCGCTTCAGCAGGCGAGCTAAGCTAGGTGAGAGCAGACGGCAGCCTCGTACCCCGGTGAGATAGGGACACCCCCGTCCTAGCACACAAAGTTGGCTCCGGCAGACTGGCGGATGAGACCTACAGTGAGATCCAACGGCCAGGAAGGCGTTTCTGCAACGCCACGTGGAGAACAAAGGACATGACAAGGCACAGAAGAAGTCATGGTCATCCACTGCAACCAGGGAAGACCCCAGTTGTGACGTCAAGTCATACCACTAGACCTGGACTTCCAAGGTCGAGAGAGTGGAACTGCCCCATTGCGATGGCTTTTCCACTTTAGAAACTCTCCCACACAGGTTTCCTGTCATCGTCAGATACAACCACGAATAGTATTAGTAGCGTTCTAATTTATTCTGTATTTCACTTGAATGCTCAGTTAAATGGTATTTCGGTAAAGGTTTCCCCCGCCATCCGAAGATAGAGCGTTCCAATGAAATGGTTTGTAAGCCGAAATGTCATAAAGTGAAGAAGCAATTACCATTTATTAATATGGGAAAAATTTTTGAGCGTTTCCAGACCCAAATAATAACCTACCAAATCATGCTAAATAACACATAAAACCTAAAATAACAGTAACATATAGTACAAGCAGGAATTATATGATAAATACACAGCCTATATAAATTAGAAATACTTTTTGCAATCATTGAAGTACTGTCTAGCGCAGCGAAAATCTCACGCATGCGCTCTCGGCAGAAGCACTCTCTCCAGTAACCTTTAAGCTATGAGGCTGCCAAATCGTACCAAATCACAAATCATACTAAATAACACAAAAGTACACAGCCCATATAAAGTAGAAATACTTTTTGCAATCATTGAAGCACAGTCTAGTGCAGTGAAAATCTCACGCATGCGCTGTCGGCGGAAACACTCTCTCCAGTAACCTTTAAGCTATGAGGCTGCCAGATCATACCAAATAACACTGTCTTCACTAAGGAGGACATAAATAATCTTCCAGAAATAGTAGGGGACTTAGGGTCCAGTGAAATGGAGGAACTGAGCGAAATACATGTTAGTAGGGAAGTGGTGTTAGGTAAATTGAAAGGATTAAAGGCAGATAAATCCCCAGGGCCAGATGGTCTGCATCCCAGAGTGCTTAAGGAAGTAACCCAAGAAATAGTGGATGCATTAGTGATAATTTTTCAAAACTCGTTAGATTCTGGACTAGTTCCTGAGGATTGGAGGGTGGCTAATGTAACCCCTCTTTTTAAAAAAGGAAGGAGAGAGAAACCGGGGAATTATAGACCGGTTAGCCTAACATCGGTGGTGGGGAAACTGCTGGAGTCAGTTATCAAAGATGTGATAACAGCACATTTGGAAAGCGGTGAAATGATCGGGCAAAGTCAGCATGGATTTGTGAAAGGAAAATCATGTCTGACGAATCTCATAGAATTTTTTGAGGATGTAACTAGTAGAGTGGATATATTTGGATTTTCAAAAGGCTTTTGACAAGGTCCCACACAGGAGATTAGTGTGCAAACTTAAAGCACACGGTATTGGGGGTAAGGTATTGATGTGGATAGAGAATTGGTTAGCAGACAGGAAGCAAAGAGTGGGAATAAACGGGACCTTTTCAGAATGGCAGGCAGTGACTAGTGGGGTACCGCAAGGCTCAGTGCTGGGACCCCAGTTGTTTACAATATATATTAATGACTTGGATGAGGGAATTAAATGCAGCATCTCCAAGTTTGCGGATGACACGAAGCTGGGCGGCAGTATTAGCTGTGAGGAGGATGCTAAGAGGATGCAGGGTGACTTGGATAGGTTGGGTGAGTGGGCAAATTCATGGCAGATGCAATTTAATGTGGATAAATGTGAAGTTATCCACTTTGGTGGCAAAAATAGGAAAACAGATTATTATCTGAATGGTGGCCGATTAGGAAAAGGGGAGGTGCAACGAGACCTGGGTGTCATTATACACCAGTCATCGAAAGTGGGCATGCAGGTACAGCAGGCGGTGAAAAAGGCGAATGGTATGCTGGCATTTATAGTGAGAGGATTCGAGTACAGGAGCAGGGAGGTACTACTGCAGTTGTACAAGGCCTTGGTGAGACCACACCTGGAGTATTGTGTGCAGTTTTGGTCCCCTAATCTGAGGAAAGACATCCTTGCCATAGAGGGAGTACAAAGAAGGTTCACCAGATTGACTCCTGGGATGGCAGGACTTTCATATGAAGAAAGACTGGATGAACTAGGCTTGTACTCGTTGGAATTTAGAAGATTGAGGGGGGATCTGATTGAAACGTATAAAATCCTAAAGGGATTGGACAGGCTAGATGCAGGAAGATTGTTCCCGATGTTGGGGAAGTCCAGAACGAGGGGTCACAGTTTGAGGATAAGGGGGAAGCCTTTTAGGACTGAGATTAGGAAAAACTTCTTCACACAGAGAGTGGTGAATGTGTGGTTTCTCTGCCACAGGAAACAGTTGAGGCCAGTTCATTGGCTATATTTAAGAGGGAGTTAGATATGGCCCTTGTGGCTACGGGGGTCAGGGGGTATGGAGGGAAGGCTGGTGCAGGGTTCTGAGTTGGATGATCAGCCACAATCATAATAAATGGCGATGCAGGCTCGAAGGGCCGAATGGCCTACTCCTGCACCTATTTTCTATGTTTCTATGTTTCTATGTTTCAAATCATACTACATAACACAAAAATACACAGCCTATATAAAGCAGAAATAATGTATGCACAGTGTAGTTTCACTTACAGGAATCGGGATGGTGTGTTAGGCTGAGTCGTCGGAAATTCGGGTGGTGGGAGGTAGAGGAGACTGGGGTGTCATCTCATCGTAGTGTATTTCCAATAGGGCAGCCAGGTCAACTTCTTCTATGTCTGCCTGCCTCGATGTTGAAGGTCGAGGTTCGTCATCTGCTGTGGCTGATGAGCAAGGCTTGAAAAACAACAGTATACTTGACTGCTGAGCCTCGCGCATTTTAAGATCATAGAGTTCTCTGTAAGCACTCAAAACATCCTGAAAACCTGCCCTAAACCTACGTGCCCTTTCAAAATTAAAGTCATACTTTTCTGCAATCATTGCAGCGCTGTCAATCGCAGTGAAAATCTCGCCCAACTGCTTCACGTTCAGTCCCTGGATGACACCATTTTCGCTACTGCGTTCGGTTTCAATTGTTATCCTTTCCTCTTGCAATTACATCAGCTCTTCATCTGTCAATTCTTGGTCATGGGATGCCAAAACCTCTTCAACATCATCTTCGTCAACTTCCACAAACCCAGCCTCCTTAGCCAAGCTCACTACTGTCGTATTTATTGTTGATGGTTTGAAGCCTTTAAAATCGTTCACAGCTTCGGGACATAGTTTCCTCCAAACGCCATTTCTCATCGAGACTGTTAGCCTATCGAGAGCATCTCCAATGTTGGCGGTTGCCAGTTTTATATTGTAGTCTTTCCAGATCTCTCGCAAAGATGCTTCGGAGTTGCCCTCTCTGTCAATGGCACTTACAATAAAACGCATCACATTTTGCGTATAATAAGCCTTAATTGTGGCTATTAGGCCTTGGTCACACGGCTGCAGCAACGATGTCGTATTCGGCGGTAAGAACGCAACACGAATGTTACCGCCATACTCGGTAATGACAGGCGGATGAGCAGCACAATTATCCACAATCACAAGACACCTATTATCGAGGTTATTTTCTCTACAGTATTTTTCAACAAATGGACTAACGTATCTGCTCATGTACTCAGAAAAAAGCACTTGGGTGTTCCAACTGCTTGGATGTGAACGGAACACAACGGGAAGTGTTTTTTTATCAACGCCTTTAAGTGCCCTCGGATTTTCTGGATGGTACACTAGTAGAGGCTTAGTGGCGTTAATAATAGGCATTAGGGTAAACCTGTCCTTCGATACCTTGTGTCCCTTAGCCTGCTTTTCTTCTATCGAAATAAATGTCTTACTCAGCAATTTTTTCCAATAAATTGCAGTTTCGTCACAGTTAAACACTTGTTTATATGAATAACCACCTTCTGTAAGTATTTTCTTCAGTTCTGCTGGGAACCTTTACAGCAACTTCAGTACAGTATTAGCCGAAGCACTCTCTCCAGTAAACATTAAACTATGAAGCTGCCCTCGCCTCAGAAACCGATCAAACCACCCGTGATTACCTTTAAATTCCAATTTCGCAATACTTTCATCACCATCAGCCAGTGCTTTCTGTTTCAGCTTATTGGAAAGACTGACTGATTTCTCTTTAAGTATAAGATAACTTAAAGGAACACCACACTTTGTACACCCATCAATCCACTCAAGCAATAGACTTTCCATTTTATCCATTACTGGATGCCGACTAAGAGAGACCACTTTGCTACGAGCAGAACCAACAGTAACATGGGCAGCTTTCAAGATTTTTTCTCTCTGCATATAAATAGTGCGAATGGTGGATGCAGGCAAGTTCAATGCGTGGGCAATGTCCTTACTTCGTTCACCACGAGCGGAATGCTTAATTATGTCTAGTTTTACGCTAAGTGTAACACCCTTACGAGCTCTTTTAGGCTTTTCCGATACCTTAGAACTCATCTTGCTAACAGATGCACAAAATAAATCGAGATAAAGCACGTGTTTAAGCAATGGTGGCTAGAATCCAGTTCCGGGGGAGGAGCCTGGCTGCTCGGGGCGCGCGCTCCTTTGTTTTTCGCATGCTGCCATTTTTTTTTGCACATCGCCATTTTTCGCACATTGCTTTTTTTGTAACAGTGAAAAAACATTCTGTTAGCGAAAACAGGGTACTAATGTAGGTCTTTCATAACAGTGAGGTTTCGTAAAGCGAACGTTCGAAAAGCAGGGGACACCTGTACTAGGGTAGGTAGTGGTTACAGGAGAGGAAACTGTGTGGACTAGGTTACAACTGGGGCACTGTGCATTAAAAAAAAATCGAAAATGATAAGGAAACACCAGACAGGATTGTGTGAGGAATGTCAGGAAGAGGAGTCAGTAGAACGTGTAGTTTTGTGTTGCAGGAAGTATGGGATACAGAGAGAGATGATGAGAATTAAATTAAGGGAGTTGGGGGTGCAGGAATTCACATTAAAAGGGTTGCTGGGCATGGGTGAGAGAGCACGTCCGGGTATTTTTAGCGTTTTTAAGGGGTATAGGGGTTTTTTATAGGATATGACGGATAAACAGGAATAGGGTACTAGGATGGCCAAAGATGGGAGGATAAAGTACACACTGGAATTAAGGAGATTGAGGGGGGATCTGATTGAGACATATAAGATTATTAAGGGATTGGACAAGATAGAGGCAGGAAATATGTTCCAGATGCTGGGAGAGTCCAGTACCAGAGGGCATGGTTTAAGAATAAGAGGTAGGTCATTTAGGACAGAGTTGAGGAGGAACTTCTTCTCCCAGAGAGTTGTGGAGGTGTGGAACGTGCTCCCTCAGAAGGCAGTGGAGGCCAATTCTCTGGATGCTTTCAAGAAGGAGCTAGATAGGTATCTTATGAATAGGGGAATCAAGGGTTATGGGGACAAGGCAGGAACCGGGTATTGATAGTAGATGATCAGCCATGATCTCAGAATGGTGGTGCAGGCTCGAAGGGCCGAATGGTCTACTTCTGCACCTATTGCCTATTGTCTATTGTCTATAAAGTGTAGGTTAGGGTATGTGAGTGTGTGTGATTGGGTGAAGGGATTTAGAATGTAAGTCTATTGCACACTCTGGAGCAGAAGGTGGTGGTAATGCGCCATTAAGCTGGGTGCCAAGGGCCGTGAAACATGACGGAGAAGAAGAAGAAAAAGAAATGGTTGTTTGTGTTTTTTATGCCTTCTTATGTCTTTCCATGAAACTTCGGCCAATTGGCACAACCACTTAAATGGCCCAAAATGTATTGGTCCCGATGTGTCCCAATTAACTGGAATCCACTGCACTTAGATTAGCCGGCCAGTAGTGTAGTGGCATTCACACCAGGTTTCAAGGCGAGTGGTCCTGAGTTCAAATCCACCTGGCTCCTAGCATGCTTTCCATCTGTGTTGGGTTAAGCATCGACCTAGCAACTCAGCCTCATGAAAAAACAGACAAATGCTAAAAAAGGGCAAGATTTCTGATGTGCCACAAGGCATGGAGAGGTACAACAACAACAACAACTGTACTTGGATAGGGTACACGGAGGGGAGCAGCTGGCAGGACATGGGAGGACGCAGGACATTGGGACCAACTTGGTGGACAATGCGGTCAGCATGGATTTGTTGGGCCAAATAGCCTGTTTCCTTACTGTATTGCTCTATAGCTCTATAAAATCATACTTATCTGATCTTTGGCCTCAAGTCTGCTTTGTTGGCTAATCCCCATAACTCGCAATTCCTCTGTAGTCAAAATTCTTCTGGAAGTTCATTGTTGTGAATCATTAACTTGTTTCTCTAACCAAAGATGCAGCTGAAGGCCCAAGTTATGCAACATTTTCTGCTTCATCTCCACGTATCAGAGCTTCATACATGTTTGACGGCTCAGCATCCACAGCTTCTCAGTCATTCTCATTATTGCTATTAACTCTTCCTTTCCTTTGACCAACCTGTAAACTTTCATCATCCATTGGCTTGATTGCAATTAGCAAATGAACGTAACGATCAATGATAAGGTTTATGATAATCAGCAAAAATTCTCAGTAAAAAATTAGGAGAAATATGGTTATGCAGCATCTTTTTATCAGCTGGAATGCATAAAAGGCTATTGGAAACAGATTTAGTGATAGAGTCAAAAAAGAATAGAGTAATGGAGTGCACTGAGGCGGCCTTCAGCCATCTCAGGAGGACAGTTTCTGAAGACAAGATATTGAATCGATGGTCGACCAGTTAGCAGTGAGCCCTGCTCTCCTGAACATTTCAAGGACATGAACTGCCAAAAGCACGCATCTCAAACTGATAGATAGATACCAAATTACATTCCAAAGTGCATTTCGTTACATTTATTATCAAAGAATGTATAAATTATACAACCTTCAGATTTATTTGCTTACAGACAGCTGCAAAGTAAGAAACCCAAAAGAGCCCAATTATAAACAAAATAAAGACCAACACCCAATGCGCAGAGAAAGAGAAAAGAAACACAAGTCATGTCAACAATAGAGGCGGGTACAGTATTCCAAACCAAATTGAGTCCTTAGATCGGAATCCCTGGAGCAGCCCAGTGTAGGCCCAAAGCCTCGGTCTCAGTTAATCCTATTAGCAGGGAACATCAGCTTGAAGCTCACAGACACGAAGCACAGCAGCTGGGGCAGTCGCACAGCCCCAGCATCACGGAGAGAGGAGTGAACATCATGGGAGAGTGAGTGAAATCAGAGTGGCGCCCTCCTCCAGTACTGACACCCTGCCTTTCCAGTCTATCTGGGCCGGCATTTAAATTGTCCAAGCAGTTGATCATGCCTCGCACTAGGACCCGGGCCCCGCTGAGCGATATGCTCCAGGCCTAGACCTTGCTGCCTAGTCATTCTCGATCCCTCCAAATCGGCTCGGCGCTTAGAGCAATCCAACCTTGCACTTGGGCATTGAAACTCCACTGCTTCGACTCCTCCTCTCCGAAACCCCAAAACTCTCAGCATCAGAGCGACCAACCTCCAGTGTCAGTGTCCAGACCCACATCCTAACCAGGGCTCTGGTTACACCCGTCAGTGAACCATATTTCTTGTCCACCAAAACAGGTACGCCATCATAGAGAAAACACCATAATAAAAGGCCATTTGGCCCATACTGTGCATGCTAACCATTAACTACTTTTCTCAATAACTCCTATTTCCTAGCACTTGGTTCATAACTTTCAGGTATTTGCTTCATAACCTTCGAGGCTATGGTGATTCAGGTCCTCACCTAGTTACTGAAATGATGCAAATTAGATTTATTATCAAAGTACATAGATGTTACCATTTAAAGATTAGCTTGATTTGTCACATGTACATTGAAACATCAAAACATGCAGTAAAATGCATTGTTTGCATCAACGACCAACACAGTCTGAGGATGTGCTGGGGATGTCCCGCAAGTGTCTCCATGTTTCTGGTTCCAACCTAGCACGCCCACAACGTATCTTGAGATTCCTTTTCTTACAGGCATTTATAGGAAAAAGAAATACAATGAAATTTTATGAATATCCAGACCTGCCTCTCAGTTTTTTTGCACTACCTTACTTTCCCTTTTCTATTTTCTATTTATGATTTAAAATTTAAATTTTTAATATTTACTATCGATTTGTACTCCAGGGAGCGCGAGGCACAGAATCAAATATCACTGTGATGATTGTACGCTCTAGTATCAATTGTTTGGCGACAATAAAGTAAAGTAAAATACTATACATAAACAAAGATTCAAAAAAACAAAGTACAAATGAAAATAAAACTGAAAACATGGTCTACTTATGCTTTTAAGATGGCGCTGAGAAGCGCAGTGATAACTTGCTGGTAGCAAACAAACAAAACTAGAAATTACTGTATTAATCACTATTTTTCTCGAATGCTATCATTGCGATCGCTAGGCTGTAACTTCCCTTTTGGAGTCAAGCTTTTGAAACTTGGCTTTTTTGCGGTGTGAACTGAAGTCTCGAAGGTGCAGGACGGTTGCAGTGCGGTGGGTGTGCGCTGAATTGAGGCAGGGGGGACAAAGCCTGAGAGCGGAGAATGAGCCAATGCTTGGACATTACTGGAGCGAGCTTCGAGGCAATTCGATGAGGCAGGACCGAGGCGAGGCGGAGTCAAGGTGGCAGGGCCCAGGTCCGAGAGCGGGGAGCAAGCCAATGATCAGCCATAGCTTGGGTGGGTTTCGAGGCAATTCAGCATGGCACAACTGAGGCGAGGCAGAGTCAAGGTGGCAGGGCCCAGGTCCAGGAGCGGGGAACGAGCTGAGGTTTGCCGATTTAAGTGCCAGCCCAGATTGAAAAGGTCAGGATGTCGAGGACAGAGGCAAGGGAGAGGCAGGGGTCAGGCCAGTGTTCAGCTTGCTGCTCCATGAGGTTTAGTCATTTCTGTGCGGAACTGAGGCTGCATCCTGCAACAAACGGGCTCCTGCATCAGCCTCGTGGCTATGGACTCATTTTTGTAAACCTCAGTTCTGAATCTTTATTGTTTGTACAGTTTTCTTTTGTCTCTGTACATTGGGTGTTTGTTGGCCTTTTTTTAAATGGGTTCTATTAGATTCGATTGTTTTGTGGCTGCCTATAAGGAGACGAATCTCAAGGTTGTGTATAGCATATGTACTTGGATGATAAAAGTAGTAATTTGAACGTTTTTGCTTATTTTGTTTTTTCTATGCTGCATCAGATCTGGAGTAACAATCACTTTGTTCTTCTTTACACTTGTATACTGAAGGATGACAATAAACAATCCTGAATCTTGAAGTTTGATGAATTGTAAGACCTTAAAAAGTGAATCTGTAGGTCAAACACCACTCAGGCAATGCACTCAACATTCCAACCGCTCTCAAAGTGAAAAACACATCCTCAGATTCCTTTTAAACTGCTTAGTCTTCACCCTAAACCGACACCCTCTAGGTTTAAGTAGTTTTGCTCTGTGAAAATCTTTCCTACTATCTTTCCTATGTATAAATCCTACTGAGTTAGTGGATTCAGCCCAGTACACCACGGCTAAAGCCTTCCCAACCATTGAGCGTCTCTACATGAAACACTGTTGTAGAAAAGCAGCACCCATCATCAAAGATCCTCAGCATCCAGGCTATACTCTTTTCTCACTGCTGCCATCAGGTAGAACGTTCAAGTGGTCTCAGGACCCGTGCCATCAAGTACAGGAATAGTTATTACCCCTCAACCATAAGGCTCTTGAACAAAGGTGGATAACTACACTCGTCTATTGAGATGTTCCCGCAACCGGTGATCTCACTTTAAGGACTCTATTTTGTTATTTCATGGTCTCCTTATTTATTGCTATTTATTTATATTTGCATTTGCACAGTTTGTTGTCTTCTTTGCTCTTGTTCTTCCATTGATCCTGTTAACAGTTACTGTTCTATAGATTTGCTGAGTATGCCCACAGGAAACTGACTCTCATGGTCCTTTGTGGTTTCATGTATGTACTCTGATAATAAACTTTACTTTGAACTTTGATCTATACCCTTCATAATTTTGATATAACACTCTCTGGTTTCCCCTGCTCCAAGGAGCTCCTCCATGACAGCATTTTATCAAGAGCACAGAGGAAGTGCTTCCAGGATATTCTCAAAGTTTATTTGAACACAAAATATTCATCATCATGGACTCTTGGCCCATTGATAATCAACATGGAGAAGAAGCACCACGGTTGGTACAAGATCTTCATCAGGAGCACTTGGAAGCCCTGTGAAAAAGATGCAGAGAATGCACCACTGTTGGTCATCTTCCCACCTCTCGGTGCCTTGTGGCTCTGGATGGAGATTCCACTTTAGCTTCATCAGAACATACCAAACCATAGTGTAAGCAAATCATCTTCTGGCCTGAGGGACTGGGTAAGAAGAAAGAGCTTTCAACAGGAAACTTGATTTAAAAAATGCAGAGCAATGGAGAAAGAGTTAGAGAATGAGGTCAATTTTAGACATCTATAACCAACATGGGTATATTTGGCCAAATATACTCCCTCTGCACTGCGACATTCAATGATTTTTTTCAGTACTAGACAGACTTGGAACTCTTTAACACATTCTGCCTCAGCTCTGTGTCTGACCTTGATCTAGAATGTGAATTTGGACTACAAATAAAACATTAAAAAGGCCTATAAGAAAGTAGTGTACGTCCATTTTGTGAAGCCTAGTCTCGTCCCATCTATTCTCAGTCTCCTCCAGCACCTATGAGAAACAAAAATGAAGATCTGTAATTAACTGGGGAATGGTCTGTCAAAGATTCTTCTCTCAGTGTCCCACCCATGTTTCCAAATCAACTTTTTACTTTCTATGATAATTAGTTACTTTCTGCTTTTAAGGTGTGCTGTCCTTAAGATATAAAATAAAACTACTGTAATGCTCAAACGCAAGAAAATCTGCAGATGCTGGAAATCCAAAGCAACATGCACAAAATGCTGGAGGAACTCAGCAGGTCAGGCAGCATCTATGGAAAAGAGTAAACAGTCAATGTTTTGGGCTGAGACCCTTCATCATGACTGGAAAGGAAGAGGAGAAGTCAGAGTAAGAAGGTGGGGAGAGGAGAGGGAGAAGTACAAGGTGGTAGGTGATAGGTGATAGGTGAAACCAGGAGGGGGTGGTGAGGTAAAGAGTAGGGAAATTAATAGGTGAAAGAGGTAAAGGGCTAGAGAAGGAGGAATCTGATTGGAGAAGGTAGAAGACCATGAGGAAAGGAAAGTGGGAGGAGCACCAGAGGGAGATGATGGGCAGGTAAGGAGATAAGGTGAGAGAGGAAAGAGGAATGGGAGTGGTGAAGGAGATGGTGGGGGGGAATTCCCATTCCAACATATCAGTCCATGGCCTCCTCTACTGCCACGATGAGGCTGCACTCTTTACTTCACCCCATTGTCCTTTCCCAGTTTCACCTATCACCTACCACCTTGTACATCTCTCTCCCCTCCCCCACCTTCTAACTCTGACTTCTCTTCTTTCCAATCCTGATGAAGGGTCTCAATCTGAAACGTTGACTGTTTACTCATTTCCATAGATGCTACCATGCCTGCTGAGTTCCTCCATCACTTTGTGTGTGTTGCTACAGTAATGCACCCCCTCTCTTACTGGATAACTTATGCAAGATGAGCTTTTCACTCTATCTTGGTAAACCAATACAACCTTTCTGTGGTAAAGATGTTGTTATTGGTGTCTCTTTACCATTAAGGTTTAAGATATTGCCAGTTTACATGATTTAGTGACTTACCTACACACCTTTCGCATCCTACACAGACACACATTACCCTCAATCCCAGCACATAAATACGCCACAGCAGTGTAGTGGTTAGCGGCACGCTGATACAGCTCGGGATGTTGGAGCTCGCAGTTCAATTCCAGCATCCTCTGTAAGGAAGTTTGTACATTCTTCCTGTGTGCGTGGGGGTTTCCTCTGGGTGCTCTGGTTTTCTCCCACAGTCCAAAGACATACTGGTTGGTAGGTTGATTGGTCATTGTAAATTGTCCTGTGCTTAGGCTCGTGTCAGATAGGTGAGTTGCCGTGTGGCACAGTTCATTGGGACAGAAGGGCCCGTTCCACACTCTATCTCTAAATAGATAGTTAGATAGATGGATACTCAGCTACTGAGACCTCAGAATGAATCACCTGGACATTCTTATGAACAATTCAAGAATAAAAAACAGACAGGAATTAAAAATAACTTGCGTACTTGCATTCCATTTTCCCTGAACACTTTTATTTCCTTACTTAAAAATATTAAAGCTGAAGAAGGACATAAAGGGTATTTTGTAACAAGAAGTGCATCACAACTGGAGATTGCTTGATTAAAAATTCTAGAGATGGATCCGGTCGAGTGGATGAAGAGTGATTCTCCATAACCAGCTGCCTCATCTTGCAATTACTTGTTTGGATTCAGTGAAAGAACAATAGTGATATTGTAGCGATGTGCTACACACAGCACTAGAATAACCACACAGAGTCGGTGAGTTGGAGTTACGATGAAAGAGGTTTATTCAAACTTCGCGGCCCGCTTTAAAGCCTTCCGATTCCCGCCCTTTTTGCTGCCGGCCCTCTGCCTACGCGCGCTGTTTCGTGAGCCGGTTCATGGGTGTCAGAAAGTGGGTTGCCACATAACCCCCCCCCCCCAGAACCGGCGATACCTCCCCCAATGTCCACAGTCTGGATCGGCCTCCGTTTGGGAGGTCTGCCCCTGCGCCGCGGTGCCTGAGCCTGGACTGGCTGCGCCAAGTCCACATGAGCCGGTTTGAGTCGGTCCACTGTGAAAACCTCCTCTCTCCCCCCAATATCCAGCACGAACGTGGACCCGTTGTTGCTGATCACCTTAAACGGCCCCTCGTAGGGCCGCTGTAGCGGTGCCCGGTGTCCGCCCCGTCGTACAAAAAGAAACTTACAGTTCTGCAGGTCTTTGGGTACGCAGGTCAGGCTCTGTCCGTGCTGTGAAGTGGGTATGGGGGCCAGGTTACCGAGCCTCTCCCGTAGTCTGTCCAGGACTGCTGTGGGTTCTTCCTCTTGCCCCCTTGGGGCTGGTATGAACTCTCCTGGGACGACCAGGGGCGCGCCGTACACCAATTCGGTCGACGAGGTGTGTAGATCCTCTTTGGGCGCTGTACGGATTCCGAGCAGGACCCAGGGAAGTTCGTCCACCCAGTTAGGCCCCTCCAGGCGGGCCATGAGAGCCGATTTCAGGTGACGGTGGAAGCGCTCCACTAGTCCGTTCGACTGTGGGTGGTAGGCAGTTGTGTGGTGTAGCTGTGTTCCTAAAAGTCTGGCCATAGCCGACCACAGGCTGGAAGTGAACTGGGCTCCCCTGTCGGAGGTAATGTGGGCCGGTACCCCAAAGCGTGCTACCCAGGTTGCGATCAGTGCTCGGGCGCAGGATTTGGAGGTGGTGTCGCTGAGCGGGACTGCCTCTGGCCATCTGGTGAACCGGTCTATCATAGTTAGGAGGTACCGCAATCCTCGTGACACTGGCAGGGGCCCCACGATATCCACATGGATGTGGTCGAACCTCCGGCGGGTGGGTTCGAACCGCTGCGGTGGAGCCTTGGTGTGCCGCTGCACCTTGGCCGTTTGGCACTGCATGCACGTTTTGGCCCATTTACTGACCTGTTTACGCAGTCCATGCCACACGAACCTGTTCGAGACCAGTCAGACAGTTGTTCTGATGGAGGGGTGCGCTAAGTTGTGAATGGATTCGAACACCCGCCGGCACCAGGCTGCTGGGACGACGGGGCGGGGTTGGCCAGTAGCTACGTCACATAGTAGGGTCCTCTCACCTGGGCCTACGGGGAGGTCTTGGAGCTGCAAACCGGAGACTGCAGTCCTGTAACTGGGGATCTCAGCGTCTGCCTGCTGTGCCTCTGCCAGTGCTGCATAGTCCACCCCCTGGGACAGGGCCTGTATGGTCGGTCTGGAAAGTGCGTCTGCCACGACATTGTTCTTTCCAGAGACATGCCGGATGTCCGTCGTGTACTCGGAGATGTAGGACAGATGTCGCTGCTGGCGGGACGACCGGGGTCGGACACCCTTAGTGAACGCAAAGGTAAGCGGTTTGTGGTCAGTGAACGCGGTGAAGGGCCTACCTTCTAAGAAGTACCTGAAATGCCGGATTGCCAGGTATAGTGCCAATAGCTCCCGGTCGAAAGCACTGTATTTGAGTTCGGGTGGTTGTAGGTGTTTGTTGAAGAACGCCAGGGGTTGCCAGCGACCCTCGATGAGTTGTTCCAGCACTCCACCGACTGCTGTGTTGGATGCGTCCACCGTGAGGGCAGTAGGAACGTCTGTTCTGGGGTGCACTAGCATCGCGGCGTTTGCCAAGGCTTCTTTGGTTTTAACGAGAGCGGTTGCGGCCTCTTCGTTCCAGGTAATGTCCTTGCCCTTACCCGACATTAGAGTGAACAAGGGGCGCATGGTTCGGGCTGCTGAGGGGAGGAAACGGTGGTAGAAATTCACCATACCCACGAATTCCTGCAAGCCTTTGATTGTGTTGGGTCAGGGGAAGTGGCGGACCGTGTCTACCTTGGCGGGCAGCGGGGTTGCCCCATCTTTAGTAATCCTGTGGCCCAGGAAGTCGATGGTGTCGAGTCCGAACTGGCATTTGGCTGGATTGATTGTAAGGCCGAATTCAGTCAGGCGGGAGTAGAGCTGGCGGAGGTGGGACAGATGCTCCTGCCGACTACTGCTGGCTATGAGGATGTCATCCAAATAGATGAATGCAAAGTCCAGGTCGCGTCCCACCGCGTCCATTAGCCGCTGGAAAGTCTGTGCGGCATTCTTTAGACCAAACAGCATTCGGAGGAATTCGAAAAGTCCGAACGGGGTGATAAGTGCTGTTTTGGGGATGTCGTCCGGATGTACAGGGATTTGATGGTATCCCCGGACGAGGTCTACCTTGGAAAAGATCCTTGCGCCGTGTAGGTTTGCTGCGAAGTCTTGAATGTGCGGCACAGGGTAGCGGTCTGGCGTTGTAGCCTCGTTCAGTCTGCGGTAGTCACCGCATGGTCTCCAGCCCCTCGTTGCCTTGGGCACCATGTGAAGGAGGGAGGCCCATGGGCTGTCGGACCGTCATATGATCCCTAATTCCTCCATCTTCTTGAACTCCTCCTTCGCCAGTCGGAGCTTGTCCGGGGGAAGCCTTCGAGCACGGGCGTGGAGGGGTGGTCCCTGGGTCGGGATGTGGTGCTGTACTCCGTGTCTGGGCATGGCTGCCGTGAACTGCGGTGTCAGTACTGATGGGAAATCCGCCAGGACCCTGGTGAATTCATCGTCGGACAGCGTGATGGAGTCCAGGTGTGGGGCTGGCAACTGTGCTTCACCCAGGGAGAACGTTTGAAAAGTCTTGGCGTGGACTAATCGCTTCCCTTGCAAGTCGACCAGCAGGCTGTGGGCTCGCAGAAAATCCGCCCCCAGGAGTGGTTGGGCCATGGCGGCCAGTGTGAAGTCCCACGTGAACCGGCTGGAGCTGAACTGTAGCCGCACCGTGCGGGTGCCGTAGGTTCGTATTGTGCTGCCATTAGCGGCCCTCAGGGTGGGTCCCGGTTCTCTGTTGCGGGTGTCGTAACTCGTTGGAGGTAAGACGCTGATCTCTGCTCCGGTGTCGACCAAAAAGTGGCATCCCGACTGCTTGTCCCAGATGTACAGGAGGCTGTCCTGATGGCCAGCCGCCGTAGCGATCGGCAGCGGCTGGGCCTTGGAGTTTCCCGGGAATTTGCAGGGCGGTCTGCAGCGGCGGGCCTCCGTGCCCCACCGCTAGTGGTAGAAACACCATTGTTCGTTGGGCTCCTCACTCCTGTCGCCGGGTTTTGTAGGCTCTGCTGCCGGGCCTGGTCTGGTCTGTCGTTGGGCACGCGGCTTGGTGATCTGTGCGACGGATGCCCCTCTCTCTTTCCTGGCATTCCACAGCACATCTGCTCGGGCCGCCACCTCCCGGGGTTTGCTGAAATCTGCGTCGGACAGCAGCAGGCATATGTCCTTGGGCAGTTGCTCTAGGAACGCCTGCTCAAACATGAGGCAGGGTTTGTGTGCTTCAGCCAGGGCCAGCATTTCGTTCATTAATGCTGACGGCGACCTGTCTCCCAAACCATCCAGGTGCATTAAGTGGCATGCTTGTTCGCGCCGTGAGAGTCCGAAAGTCCTTATGAGCAGGGTTTTGAATGCTGTGTATTTGCTGTCCTCCGGGGGCGACTGTATAAACTCCTCAACTTGTGCAGCAGTCTCCTGGTCGAGGGAGCTCAGCATGTAGTAGTAGCGAGTGGACTCCGAGGTTATCTGCCAAATGTGGAATTGTGCTTCTGCTTGTTCGAACCATAAATGGGATCGCAGCGTCCAGAAGCTTGGCAGTTTTAACGAAACTGCGTGAACAGATGCAGCGTCGGTCATCTCTAGTCCAAATATCGTTTGGGCCGTCGGGGTCACCAATTGTAGCGGTGTGTTACACACAGCGCTAGAATAACCACACGGAGTCGGTGAGTTAGAGTTGCGATGAAAGAGGTTTATTCAAACTTCGCGGCCCGCTTTAAAGCCTTCCCGTTCCCGCCCTTTTTGCTGCCGGCCCTCTGCCTGCGCGCGCTGTTTCGTGAGCCGGTTAGTGGGTGTCAGAAAGTGGGTCGCCACAATATCTACAAGTTCCAAAACCAATTCCTTTTTTTCATTTTCCCTCAGGATGTGGGCACTGGTGGAGGACCAGCATTTCGTGCTGTTAAACAAAGTGGGTCTGCCCATTTCAGAGGCTAATTGACTGCCAACCCCGTTGCTGTTGGCCAGACTGGGTAAAGAACAGTACGTTTGCTTCTTTTGAGGTGATAAGTTTAAAAATCAATGTCAGCAGTAATGACCATGAAACTGCAAGAATCTTGTAAAAACCCTCTTGGTCCACTGATACACTTTAAAAACGAGCATCTTAAGGAACTTCCTTCATCACATTTGCATTTCTTGCTTCGATAATATTATAGGATTTTGTGAATAAAACATGCAAGAGTCTTTTTATATTCTTCACAAAAGCTGCAGCCCTTTACTTCCATTATGAACAAACCAAAAATGGTCTCCTTACACCGACGTCATTACATCCGACGACATCGCTTAAAGTGTACACAACAACTCAACGATGGTGTTTGTGAATTATGTGGAACAGTTTCTATTATGAAAAATATGTGTTATCTGTCACCTGTTACATTACCCTACACAGGCCCCCCCTCCCAGCCCAGAGCTCGGCATTCTGAGTCTGTACGGAGCCACTCAGCTCGGGTCCTACGTGCCCTGGTTGGAGTAAAGCAGGTGCCTCTGGCTTGTCCAGGGGTGTGCTGACATGCACATGGTCATGTCATGATGCGGGGGTATGGTAGTGAAACCATCCAGGTCTTGGTGGGCCAGTTTAAGGCAATCTGCAGAAATACATTCAGGTTTACCCTTCCTATCTATAATTGAAGTATTTTTGGCCCATTCCAACTGATGGAAAGAGCCCTTAAGGGGGCTTAAGGGGATGTTAATATGCTTCATGGCGGACGAAAATGAACAAGGTAGAACACAGGAAACTGGAACCCAAGAGTGCTATAGGGCATGATGGGAGGTAGGAATAGGTGTAAACGAATTGAATTTACTGAGTAGGGCAGAACGAATTGAAGTTACAGAGTAGGGCAAATCACTTGGCACCCGTAGCAGCTGCCCATACACCAACGCCATGGAGGACAAATTTGGAGACATCCTGAGCCCCAGCAGGTCCCCGGGGTGATGATTGTGCCAACACCTGTCTGTCAGGGAAGTCCTCAGAGCAGACTTTAAGGAACAGCAAAACCGCTTGCACAGACCACTAGTCTGTGGGTGATAAGCCATAGTGTGATGCAATTTAATGCTGAGTTTCTAGGCATTGTGGCCCAGAGGTCTGATGCGAATTGGGGACCACGGTCGGAAGAAATATTGGATGGTGTGCCAAACCGAGCGACCTACATGTTGATGAATGCCCGAGCCACATATGCAGCCATTGTTGATACCAGAGGGCCAAATACTGGCCACCTGGTGGTACGATCCATTGTGGTAAAGAGATGCGTGAAACTGCAGGAGGAGAGAAGAGGACCAACCAGGTCCACATTGACATGGTCAAACTGTTGCTCAGGGACCTTGAAAGGTGCCAATGGTGCCCGAACATGATGGCTAATTTTCACCTGCTGACACACAACACAGGCAGCACAGCAGTCTCGCACATTTTTCCAAAGGCCGTGCCACACGAACTTAAAGCAACTAGTTCCTGTGATCTCTTCCTGCCCGGATGTAAGAGGCTGTGAACGGAATTAAAAACAGTATGTCCAGTTTGCAGGCAGGAAGGGGAGAGGGCGACCCATTGAGGAATCGCACAGAAGAAAAAATCCTGTGTCCTCGAACTTGACCTCAGCGAACTGCAGGCCAGAAACAGCTGTCCTGTAAGCCAGGCCCTCTGGATTGGTAGCTTGGCCGGCTGCCATGCCAGCATACTCAACCCCAATGTGTGTGGCATCAAAGGCTGGTTGTGAGAGGCAATGGGCCACTACATTATTTTTCCCTTCGATGTGCTATATGTCAGTCGTGAATCATGAAATGTAGGCTGTGCAGAGCAAGGGTCTGATACTTTGGCCATCATGTGCATGAGGGGTTTGTGGTCAATGAACGTTGTGAAATGCTGACCCTCCAGTAGAAAGCAAAAATGAGAGATGGCCAGATCGAGACCAAGAAGCTTGTGGTCAAACATGCTTCCCCCTGGGGGAGGAGGGGGTAGCTGCCAGCTGAAGAAGTCAAGCGGCTCTGCCACACGCCTCCAACCAAATGTTTGTGCACAGCACAACGTAGTCTGAGTCGTCAGTAGTGGTGTGCTGGGGAGAGGGTGCAACGGTGGGGTCGCATTAGAAAAAACTTGTTTGGTGTTGTCAAAGCTCTGGTAATGTCAGTTAACCACTCAAGCACGCGATTAGGGGCACTATACAGGGGGAGCATAGGTTCAGCTCTTTGTGGAATGAAACAGTGAAAGAAATTCACCATACCCAAAAATTCTCACTGTGCTTTGGCAGTCAGGGCAGTGGATAGTCCGTAACAGTAGCGACTTTTGATGGCAGTGGTGCTGCACTTTCTGCAGAGATGCAGAGGCCAAGAAAGTCAATAGCAGTCGACCTGAACTGCCATTTAGCAGGGTTAATAATCAGCCTTGTTGGCTTAAGTGCTTGAAAGGTATGCAGAGATGTGATAAATGTTCAGTTTTGGATGTGCTGGCAACAAGTATGTCGTCCAGGTAAACATAAAGAAAATCTAAGTCTTTTAACACAGAGTTCATTAGTCACTGGAAAGTCTGTGCTGCATTTTTCAACCCAAACTGCATACACGGAGATTCAAATACACCAAATGGCATTATCACAGCAGTTTTGGGAATGTCCTCATCGCATGCAGGCACCTGATGGTAGCCTCTGACTAAGTCCATTTTAGAGAAAAATTATCTTTCCGACTAAATCTGCCAAAAGGTTTTGAATAGGTGGAACCAGGTATCTATTGGGGGTGGGGGGAGCCTCATTAAGGGGCTGGTAACTACCATTGGGCTTAGGAACCAAGTGGAGGGGTGAAGCCAATGAGCTATTTGACCTGCATTCAATGCCAACCATTTCCATGTTAGCAAACTCAACCTTCATGCTGGCCAGCTTTTCGGAGTCCAGTCCACACACGGAGGCAAGGACTGACAAGCCAGCTGTGGGAATGTGGGCTTGGTGAGGTTTAGGAAATCGCCCAGCCGGCGAGTGAATTCACGTGTGGTGGTGCATGTGCTAGACAGAGTTGTCACGGGGGAACTTACTGGGGGTGCAGGGTTACAACCCAAAGTCCTTTGCGTCCACAAGCCGGCAATTCTTAAGATCTACTAACAGTCCTTTGATGCACAGGAAATCTACGCCAAGGAGAGGTCTAGCAACTTTAGCCAAGACAAAGTCCCATGTATAGCATCATCCACTGAGGCAGAGGATCATGCGTTGTGTCCCATAAATCCAGACCCTGCTGCCATTGGCGGCTTCCCGCAAGGTTCTGTCATTCTCTGCCTTATAATCAATGGGTGACACTGGCAGTACAGTCACTTCGGCACCCATGTCACACAGGAAGCATCGCCTGGCAACTGGAACCCACTGTGTTCACTGACCTCTGATGTCACAATGCGCTGGCACTGTTGGCTGGCACTTCTTGCGCTCGTGCCAAAGCGTGTGTGGTAAAAACGTAGACCCAGCATTGTCTGGTTCAGAGCCGCAGGTGTGAGCCTGCTGGAGGCTCTGTTGACAGGGCTCATTGAGACAGGGAAAGGAGGAGGAACGATACACCTTTGCCTGGCTGAGTGTGGGCTATCAGCCAGTTTAGTAAGCTCCCTATAGTCCTTTATAGGTGTGTTAGTGAGGGTTATGTGAACTTGATCAGGAATTTATTGCATAATGATTTCTTCAAAAATAAAAAAGGATGATGATTGCCCAAGAGAGATAGCAAGTGGTCCATTAGTTCTGAAGGCTTATCATCACCTGGATTGGGCAAGGAGAGCGACTGATTGGCACGCTCGGACTCAGACCGACAAAAGTCTGTAACAGGTGAGTTTTCAAAGCGGCATATTTATCACATGCAGGCATGTCTTCCAGTAGACTCACCACTCTGGCTGCAGTGGAACTACTTAGCAATGCTACAATGTTGTAAAATTTGCTATTCGTGTCTGGCAGCACAAATTGGGCTTCCACCTGCAGGGTAGTGAGTTGCTCCCAAAACTCCCGCAGCTTCAATGTTGGTTGACGTTTTGTTGAGTAACTCTGGAATCGACCAAGAGCAACAGGGTCACCAATGTAGATTTTGTGAATAAAACATGGAAGAGTCGTTCTATGAACTTAACGAAAGCTGTGGTAGTCCTTTACTTCCATTACAAACAAAACAAAAGCAATCGCCTTAAACTGACATCATTATGTCAGACAGCGTCTCCTAAAGTGAACACAACAACCCAGTGATGGTGTTTGTGAATTATGAAGAATGGTTTTAATTATGAACGATATGTGTCATCTGTCACCCATTACACTGCACTGCAAAATGGTGACATTAAAGTTTTGTGTTATTAGAAATTGTTACAAAACAGTAAATTGCAAGGATGTTGGCATATCTATGTGCTGCTTTCTTTGTAACTTGGGAACCTGGATGATTCACAATTGATTTATTCTGAATGTCTGGGAAAGGTTCTTTGGGTTTGGTCGTTAGTGTGATCCTGATTAGCTTTAGTGATTGAAAACAAAACCAGACGTGGAGTACATCCTTAGGATGATCATTCGATATTAAGGAAGTTGTAAAGCGCAACTTCTGAGGAAGAAATTAAACTTTGATTATAACCATATGGCCTTTAGAATATTATTTTACCTTTGGTGTGGCCTATGTTTGTACAAATTTGGAAGCCACAGTCACAAACAGATTGTATAAGAGGGCGTGTTGAGTATTTACAGAATTTGTGAATCTGTCCTAGGGGGTAATATTCAATGCTGGAAACTGAAATCAAACATGACTTTTGGGATGTTTTAGCCTGTGAGATGAATTCCCCTTTGTCCCACTCAACAGTTATTAAACTCAAGCCACCCAGACAAGACTTGGATCTGCCAGAGGCAACGCTGGGCTGATGAGACAGCAATGGAGGTCTGCCGATGCACGCTCTGACAAGTTCGCTGTGATTCCACTCCACAGCAACTCATTTACAAATTAGAAGAGAAGAAAGGAAAGGTCACCATTGCTCCTTTAAACAGAAATGGTTTGAAGATTTTGAAACTCCCCTGCTTCAATGCATTACTCTTGCAACGTGGCTTCACAGAGTTACAACTATAGGCAGTACAAACTTGTTGTATAGAATGTTTCGACAGGGTGAATAGTCATGGAATAGTTCACAGGGTGAACAGGATGGTAGTGTAGTATTTAGCATAATGCTTTACTGCACCCGTTATCAGCAACTGGGGTTCAATTCTCGCTGCTGTAAATAATTAGTTTGTATGTTCTCACTGTGACCATGTGGGTCTTCTCCAGCTGCTCCAGTTTCCTCTAACTTTCCAAAGACCTACTGTACAAGTAAGACTTAGCAAGTTGTGGGCGTGCTGTGTTGGTGCCGGAAACATGGTGACACTTACAGGCTGCCCCCAGCTCATATTCAGATTGCATTGGTCGTTGACACAAAAATGATGCATTTCACTTTATGTTTCGGAGTTTTGACGTCCATTAGAAAAATAAAGCTAATCTTTAAAAATATCCTAAACCAACCAGATTGGCACCAGGACTGAATGATGGCCCTGGGGAGTGGCAGAATTTTGTGTGCAGCTCCCAACAGAATCACTTCAGAAAGGCGGCGTCCATCATTAAGAATCCTCATCACCCAGGGCATACCCTCTTCTCACTGTTACCATCAGGAAGGAGGTACAGGAGCCTGAAGACACACACTCAGCGATTCAGGAACAGTTTCTTCCCTTCTGCCATCTGTTTCCTAAATGGACATTGAACCCATGAATACTACCTCGCTTTTTTTTGCTATTTCTGCTTTTGCATTACTGTTTTTAAATGTAACAATTTAATATACACATATATAGTGAGTGTGATTCATTTAATTGTATATTTTTCTATATTTATCATGTATTGCATTGTACTGTTGCAGAAAAGTTAACAAATTTCACGACATATGCCGATGACATCAAGCCTGATTCTGATTGTGATTCTGATTATAACCTCATACAGCTGAAATCTGCAGCCATAGACATTGTAATAAGCAATATTGTTTCCAATCTTGGCCATCAACATCTTAGAGGACCTGTCCTGGGTAATGCAATCGTGAAGAACGCGCATCAGTGGCTATGCTTCATTAGGAGTTGGAGGACATTTGTTATGTCACCAAAACTTTAGCAAATTCCTACAGATGTACGGTGAAGGACATTCAGACTGACTACATCTTCACCTGAAAGAGGCTGCAAACGTTTGTAGACTCAGCCAGCTGCATCACATTGCAACCCTCCCCACCAATGAGGACATCTTCAAGAGGATGTTCTGCAAGAAGGCGGCATCCACCACGAAATACCCTCACCATCCTGGACATGCTCACTGCTCGTTACCACCATCAGGGTGGAGATATGGGACCCTGAGGACCCACACACTCAGTGTTCTAGGCACAGCTTCTTCCCTTCCACCCTCCACCCT